>NW_015544185.1:884639-888296 GCF_001515605.1 Sinocyclocheilus anshuiensis | reverse complement strand
TCTCTCTCTCTCTCTCTCTCTCTGTTTCTCTCTCTCTCTCTCTCTCGCTCGCTCTCTCTCTCTCACGCGCGACTAAGGAAGACCCATCTTGTCCAGTAGTTATCCAAACTATACTCATTAAATAAGATAAAGGCTGTATGTGAAATATAATGTAGTATACACTAACAAAATAAAGTATTCCTTTTAGTGTGTTACATAAACAGTACATTTTAATACCATAGTATAACCACCACCTGATAGCATCACTGTCCCATACGTATTTTTTTTTGTATTTGTGGTACTTTTTTGTATAGTAAACGAGATTCTGTCCATGCTTGTTTAACCACTATGGCAAGGTTTTTGGGCAAGATATCATGATAATTTTTTGAACATGCTTTTAGACATATACAATAGTAACTTTATCTTTTTTTTTTTATTGATATGGATCAATGCATCGATCAAATTATATGATGTTTCAATGCAACATGTAAAAAAAAATGATAGATGATTTTAAGATTTAAGGGGTTATTTTCATTATTTATTTTTCGACTTCATGTAAAAAAAACTACTGTATTTTAACAGTATTTATACATACACATTTATTTTAATATTTTAATTATTTATTATTTTACACCTTACCGTAATTGGCCACCATTAAAGTAAATATAGGCTAAATCAAGCATCATTATTACTATTGCTTAGTATTACTTTTATGTAAAATTACGTATTAATTTATTTATAGTATACATTATTTTTAATGAAGATTTCTGTTTCTAAAGCTGTGCATATGTAAATACACAAGTACGCAATACAACCATAGTGTGCAACATATCCAAATGCACAAAGCGTGTATGTAAAAATTAAGTGCAATTATTTATTTTCCCCTATTATTTACAAATAAATAAATAAAGTTTCTTTTGTTGGGGATTTCCCAGTTGGGACACAAGATTAGCATTTTTTAGAGACTCAGTTAAATGTTCAATCAAATCATAATCATATCATGTGATTCGTATTGATAGCTAAGAGAATCAATGTCAGTTCATATTGTGATATTCATGTCACAACATTATGATATCATGGTTTCACATGGTAATACTTGGGTACTTTGATTTGATACTATGGTACCGAAATTCATGTGCATAATGGTCTAAAAGTTTTTCACAAAACAAATTTTGTTAGGCTTTAGATGATAAAACAATATATATACTGTATATTTTAAATATTGAAAAAAAAATGTTTGCGAGGAACTGACTTAAAACTAAAAATCACTAAAACACCAGTTGATTATAAGACATTGAACAAAAATGAAGAACAGTGAAGTCAGTGAACAGAAAAGATCCTGCAGCATCAGTACTGTTATATAATCCAATGACATTTAAATTCATTTAATCGATGCATAGATGGACCAAAAAAGTGAACACACACAAACACTGGCTTTGTGTTCTGTACTCAATGAGCAGAAAGCATGAATTCATTCCATCTTGTGGGAATTCCCTAATTCATGAGCTGGTTATTCTCTTGTTGTCTGTACTAGTTAGAGTGTGAAACACAGATGTCCTTCAGGGCCGCTGCGTCACGAGGATGTTATCGCACGATCCGATCAGAAAGGGACAAACGACACACTGCCTCTTCCTCAAACACGCTGTCTCGGGTGCCCTTGACTCAGTATTGATCAGAGCAGACAAAACACAGTGTCAGCCTCTCTCTCACACACACACACACACACACACACACACACACACACCGCACTGTCACTCCTGCATTCAGTTTGTCCTTATTTCCCGTGTGTGTTTGCATGATGGATAATTGCATCATGATTTAGGTTGCCAGCATCTGGTAAACTCCTTTCCATTCATTTTCTGCTCCATGCCGTGTGTGTTTGTAATCATACATTTACAAGTTCGAAAGATTTCAAACAAAGTAAACCTCTTTTGTCCATTTTGAAAGCAGTAGTGGACTCTGAAGAGGCTGACAATAATAATATAAAATCGCTAGAATATTGTCACCGTACATTTGTCTGTTACATTTCATATTCTTGTATTTGAGTTTAGACAGGGAATTTGAAAATATATACATTTTAAATGCGTAATTTAAATTAAAGTAATTTAAAGGCATACACTATATTAATATTAAACGGTTGTATTGACAGTGTGCTTACATATACACAACTTTAGAAACATAAATATTAATTAAAATTAGTATTATAAAATAATTATTTTTGAAGCAACATGCTTGATTTAGCTTAATGCTTTTTCTTTTTTTTTCTTAATGGTGGCCAATTACAGTGAGATGTAAACTTAGAAATAATTAAAAATGTATGTAATGTATTAAATAAATTATATTAAATACATTGACTTTGAAATTGGCTAAATCAAGCATCATTACTATTGCTTATGCTTCAAATATTTGTTCATTTATTTATGATATACACTAAATAGAAAGCATTCATAAAACGTGCATGTAAATATATAGCAATGAGCAAATCATTTATTCATTCTAATTAATATATTATTATAATTTTGCATCTTACCATAAGTAATTAGGCACTAAAAAACGAAGAAGAAAAAAATCAAGCATCATACTTCAAATATTTATGATATACACTAATAAAAAGGATTCATAAATGTCTATGTACATGTTAAGTGCAAATACAAATACTAATGAGATTTTCCTCAATTTTTTAGCACCTAATTACTTAGAGTACGAATTAATATCACAGATATGGATCAGATATTATGACAGACCATTTTGGTCTTTAGGGTGTATTTGATTAATACTAATTTTGTAGTCAATAAAAACTATTGCCGGCTTGCCTTTGCAGCTTTCATGAGGCTAGTTTTACACTGAGTTGAGAAGAATTGATTGGCTGGATATAAGAATGCATTCATACTGACATGTAAACCGGAGATGTTTGGGCGTTGAGACTGAATAAAAATGCACTGAAATTCAAGAGAATATGACTACAGATATGTGGCATGTAAGGAGAGACAGAGATGCAGGGAAAATGTATTGGCAATGACCTAAAGTGGTAGAAAGCTGCATATTTGTATTGACCCCTCATGTAAATTCAGCTGTAGTTATAGGTGGAATTAATGATAATTAATGGTCACCTTATATGGAGGGCAACCTCTGAATTGCTATCACTGTATTCATCTTCGCATTTAAATAAACACTGACCATTGATTTTACAATAAATCAACCAAAACAAAACTAATAAAAGAAAATAATTAAATTCTTAAATGAATAATTAAATGAATGTTATTCATTTTAATAAAAACAATATTCCAAAATGTTAAATAAAACAAAACAAAAATATAACATAAAAATAAATTAATTTAAATTAAATTAAAATATAAAATAAAATAATTAAATTAATAATATAAACAGTGTAAAATAAAATATAAAGTAAACTAAAACATGAATACAATTAAATATAAAATAACATAAAATAGGTATTACTATTGTACTGTGTCAAAAACACGATAGTACCATCATACTTCATGTAAATGAAATAAATACTGAATAAATGATGAATATGGTACAGAACATTCCATACCACGTGACATTGTATATTGTGCTCTCTCACATTTATGTGAACAGATCTCTTAAAGGGATAGTTCACCCAAAAATGAAAATTTGATGTTTATCTGCTTAGCCCCAGGGCATCCAAGATGTAGG
>NW_015544185.1:881362-884147 GCF_001515605.1 Sinocyclocheilus anshuiensis | reverse complement strand
GTTCTACTGAAGAAACAAAGTCACCTACATCTTGGATGCCCTGGGGGTAAGCAGATAAACATCATTTTCATTTTTGGGTGAACTATTCCTTTAAATGTGAAATATGTTAGTATAATATCTCAGTATAATTGTGAATGTATATGTTATTTTTACCAGAGTAAATGGGTTGAGCAGGCCTCCTTCAGCCTAGGCACATTAAGCATCAGTCCCTTAGTGAAAGCATAATGAGGAGACCCTGCTGTCACCTTTCTCGTATCCAACCAACCATCAGAAATGTATTGATTCCTGGGAAGTGGCCAGTGCTGAAAATGAGAAATAGGCACTGATCCCTCTTCCTCTGCAGACGCGCCTGACACACAAGCAGCTTAACTGAGCATAGAGGGGACCAATGGAGTGTGTTTGGTATTGCTGTAGATCGCTGTTCTCCCTAATTGAGTCTTACATTGTGTCGAGGAAGAGACAGAGAGAAAGTGAAAAGCCTAGAGCTAAATCTCATAGCTCAGAGGCTGGTTGAGTTCACAGCTCGGTTTCGTTTAAGGATCAGCTTTCTCAGATGTTTCCCCTAAAATGCCTGAAGAAATAAAAATAGAAACTAGATTTTTACATTTTCTGAAGAAATGTGAGTGTATTTCTCACCGCCATGATGCTAGGGGTTTCTGAGCAGTTGCTAGGGTCTTTTGGCTGCTCCTTCTTCTTTTGACATACAGTATGACTATAGCGCTACTGTATATTTTTCACAGAGATTATTTGGTCTTTTAATGAGAATTTAATGAGAAATAGAGAAGTTCATCTGGAGATCTTCAAACTTTAATGACAGACTGGTATCTTGGCAAAACAGAGCACAGTTTGAGACAGTTGAGATCTCGTAAAGTCTAGAGGAGACACATCAGACAATACTGGGATTGTTTACCCAGGAGAAACATCTGAGACTCAGGAAATTAAAGTCATTATATTAAACAGTAGGGCTGTGCAACTTGGGGGATAAATTTGTATTTTTATTTAATTAATTTTATTAAAATTTAAATATTAATATTTGATATTTGCACTAAGCCAAATCATGTTTTCGGGTTAATTTTTAAATTTACCATGCAGCCCTATAAAACAACATTCACAGCGCTTTCATTTGAATTAATATGATGTATTTCTGAGTAAAACAGAAAGTTCAATAAAAAAAGGGCACGTCCTGATTTTTTCAATCAGAAGTTGATTGGATTATGAAACGTTGGCATTAACTTTAATCAGCAGGGCGTGGCCTAGGTGACATCCTCCAAAATGTAAAGTTGTTTCAGAGGCAGAGCAAGTTACAATTATAATTTATGTAAGGTTGTGAAGATAAACTATTTTTGAGTTGCATGCATCAATGAACTGTTTACAATAAGATCAGGAACAGAAATACAATCAATCTGATTTCATGTTGATTTCAAAATCACCATTTAAACTGAATACTGTCTACTATGGAGCTTAAAATATGACAAAACTATTTGAATTTGAATTGTGTAAATTTTAATTATTGACAGGTGTCATTTAACAAAACTGAATATTATGTGGCATTTAACATCGTTTTGAATTTGATTTTTTTTTTACTTGAATATTGAACATTTGAAATGTAACACAATTGCATTTTTTTAAATAGTTTTGTAGACATGTATTTTCAAACAGCTGATTTTTTGTTCTGAATTCTTAAACTGCAAATATCCAGTTTTTAAAAATACAGCTTCAAGTTTTCAAGATGAAGAAGAAATTCAGAACATCAAATTCAATATTATAAAATTCAAAACGCAGAAATTCAGATCGCACAGAAAGTAGGTAAGAGATCATCCACAGGGAAGAGTAGATGATCTCCGAAAAGTCGAACAAAGCATTTTGGCCAATTACTACGGTGACTGGGAAGGGGGACATGTTCAGTTCACTTAGTTTTGTCATGTTATGACACTTGTAAATAATTCAAATTTACACGATTCAAATTCAAATAGTTTTGTCATATTTTAAGCTCCATAGTCTACAAAAAACAATTGAGATGTTAAAGAGATCACATTTGGGATTGTCCTTTCCTACAGGAGGCAGAAAGACAGACAGCACAGGACATAAGGTAAAACGAGTTCTCCAGCAATCGTTGGAAACCTCAACAAGACACAACATACTGAGAGACGGGCTGAGAGTAAAACACACCGATGAATGGCCTCAAACTCAATCGATCCCAGCCAGTCTGAGAGCCTGTGAGTGGAGAAAAGCCTGTCAGTAACCATCAGATACTGATCAAGCAAAAGAAGCAGATGCTGAAGGCCGCGCCGAGGGGGAAACTCACATACTCGCATACCTGGATACATAAATGCATGCATGCATGGCCACACACACACATGCAAGTAGGACATGCTTGGAGAAAAATTTATCATAGCGTATGGCTCCTGTCTCTAAGATAGAAAGAGGGCACAACACATTCTCTCACTAATACTAAAATAACCCGTCGACATGCGGGTTCCAGCGGCCCACGCGCGCTTGTCTTATCTTCTGCTCTCTTTATCCATTTCTCCTGACTCTGGCCGTGCAGCAGTATGTTCAGTTCACAAAAAAAACCAACGTGGACACAGACCTCTCGCCCCGCCGAGTGCAGAGACCCTCAGTGCTGGTCTGTGTTTAGTCATATTTGCTGATATATAAGCCTGGGAAAACATGGACCCATGATAATAGCACTTACTATAGTTTTCCTCACTTAAAGTCAACCTGAAAGCAAATACACAACCCACATTTACTCCATAATGTGATGTATTTTGTGAAACATGGAACT
>NW_015544185.1:852793-881299 GCF_001515605.1 Sinocyclocheilus anshuiensis | reverse complement strand
CCATACATATCCACCCCAAATATTGAGTAATTTGTATTCATTCATTTATCTATTTATTATAAAAAACACTTACTGAATAAATTATGTAATGTAATAAATATAATAATTAAGTATTATTACAATAATGCATACATACATTCATATTTATTTAGTTAATTATGATAAATAATATTTACCAGTATACATAAAAACACTTGTTGAACAATTATATCAATAATAAATAAATAAATATTCTTATAAATATTTGTATAATATATACGTATATAAATAAATACATAGTTTCTTCAAAAATAATATTTACCATTTTATATATTAAATCATAATGTATCTCATGATTTCCAAACACTTCCATCTTAAAAAAAGCAGAATGAAATTGTAATAATGTCAAACACTATCACTTGCTTTTTTTTCCTCCAAATAATTTCAAATTTTTTGAAACCTCCTGGCATTGAAAAATCTTGGCATTTATGTACATGTAGTGTTTTTAATATTTCTATGCTAAATAAACAAAGTGAATTCATACACTGTCATTACACCTAATGGCAAGTCAATGAAATGTCTTGGGCATCATCTGATTTACAATAAAGATTAATCAGCGGCTGACAGGAGATAACGGTGTTGTCCTCAGACTGCAAAACATTAGCAGAGACCTTTCCCACCAGCTGCAGGGCATTCTGGGAGTTTTAATGCTCAAATGCCAGAGTGTCTTAAACTGATGATGAGTCTCACACACACACACACACACACGCACACACACACACACACACACGCTCAGCCAACCCTCAGAGACAGCTTAGAGCAGTGATGTTTCATCAGTCAGATTCATTAGAGCTGGAGGAAGTGCACTAGCAGCTGATCTGAGACGCCTTGAAGACATTTTTATCACTATTTGGACTGGATGAGCTCTCTTGACTTACAGTTATGAACACAGAACATCATCTGTCACTGATTCAGAGGGGACTGGGATCTCTGGTTTATAGTCTGGATGTGGGTGTTACAGACGCTCACTAAGGTGCATCAAGATGGCAGCAAAGAACAAAGCAAAGCATTTGAAGAAACACTAGCTTTAATCTCTGTGTGGAGCACTTGTCATTTCAAGTGTGTGAGGAAACCTGGGAAAAACTGCAAGCACAAAGGCCATACTGTATGTCATATCTCAGTCTTATCCTAAATGTGTGAAGCAGAATAAGTCGAGCGCTTTAACGGAACTGAAATGACAAATTTTGTCTGTGAAACACAAATGTACCTCCTTAGGGAAATGTAGCCCCATCTGAATAATGCTTTTAAATGTGTTCGACAGGAAAAAATGCAATTTCACAACTTTAATTTCTATTATGCTAAGATTTGTGCATTTGGAAGATTTCTCTCCATCCTGTTTTTAACTCCCACGACGACATGTGACTGTAAAAGACGTTTTACTCTGAATATTGCATGAGCAAAAAAAATATGCATGCTTTTAATGCTGTTTCTTGAGAATTTTAACCGACAGGAACCAGCCGGTGCTAAATGTACTTTAAGGCGGGGGGTCATGCTAAAGACCTTAAATGTCAGATGTAATGTAATGTTTTTAAATTAGACCACAACCAAAGACTGACCAGCTTAAACAGAATAGAAAAATGACTGAACAAATAAAGTCTGAATTATTAACATACCAGACCAAATATTATTTGGCGATTTAAAACACTGAATTTAAAGAAGTAGTATTTGTATTGGAGATTCTACAGTCATTTCTGAACTCACATGCGCCAACATGAAAACGTGCAACACGCATCTCTCCTGCATGTACAGAAGTTCATGCAAATGTGTGTTATGAACACACACACACACACACACACACACACACATAAATAGAGTTACAGCGCTGACATGCTCTACTTGAGACCTAATGACCCCTGGGTAATGGCCCTCTTTGGTCTTCAGGAAATCCTCTTTCATGCATGCCTCAGCAGAGGAGGGGGTGGGGGGGGGATTTATTAATGATTAATGGGGAAAAGCAAAAGGAAAGATAAATGGAAAGAGGTAAAAATGGAACAGACCAACACATACGGGGGAAATCTCAAACTTAAATAACTAGTTACTGTGATAACATATCCATAATATATTAAATACTATATCAATAAATACTACTAGCATTTTTACTAAATAAATCAATATTAAATTAAATCATATATTTTATATTCAATACAGATTTTAAATACATAACACTTTTACAAATATTAATATTAAAAATAAATTTAAATTAAATTTAAAAGAATGCATGTGTACATACATACATATACATATATATATATATATATATATATATATATATAAATACATACACATTCAATATTTTATTGAATGTTTAAATATATACAATTTCAACTAAATTTAAAATGAATATGTTTTACATAAGCATTTTTATAAGATTATTAAAATCATTTGTCAAACTATTTTTATATCAAACTGTTTCTTTGATATTATTCAGCCAAATAAGACATTATATTAACTATGCATCTCATTATTTCGACCATATACAATAAATGATAAATTTGTGACATTACTGAAACATTTTTCTTAGTTTGAGAATTTAAAGTCCAAGAACATAATACGAATAATATTAAACAGATAAGACAATGCAATGAAGTTTAATATTTGTATTCGTACTTGCTTCAACCACTTGCAACATGCTGTAGTTTGCTTCCTAATCTAGTTGTCTAATAAACCTAGCATTGGATATTACAAATATTGCTGGCTCTTTGACAAATTGATTTTGTTCCTCTTTTGTAAGTTGCTCTGGATAAAAGCTAGCTGCATAAACGTAAGCATAAATGTACTTGGCGACTTTTCAAATCTCTGAGCAATAATAATAGCAGTGCTGCTGCCTTATCAAACACCTCTTACAAGATACTGCATCTCAGGATTTCAAAAGTGTTTAGAGCTTCAGGGTTATGCTGTTAAACACATCCGCTTGCATTTGCTCATCTCTTCATCCATCTTAATAACATCTACAGTGATGTCAGGCCTGAGCGTGTAACGCATCCATCTCCAACTGAATGCAGAACTGAGTCTGTCCCGTGCCAAAACACACTAGTTACTGCCCCAAAACAACAGCCCTACACACGAGAGATGCCTACAGTCCAAAATACCCACACACCTGTGCATAATATTATTCGCATGGTACTGCAAAGTACAGTTAATATATAAAGGAATCACCATGATATACAGTGGTGGCAAAAAGTTTGGAATAATTAAGTTTTTTTGTTGTTGTTTTTGAAAGAAGTTTCTTCTGCTCAGCAAGGCTGCTTCCCTTTCATGGGAACTTCGAACTGCGTCCTCTAGGGGGCGCTATAGAAAACCTAGAGGACGCAGTGTCTCGTTCCCTACTCAGGGAACCATGGTTACACAAGTAACCTGAGAAGATTTATTTGATCAAAAATATAGTAAACAGTAATATTGTGAAATATTATTACAAACTCAGGGAACCATGGTTACACAAGTAACCTGAGACGATTTATTTGATCAAAAATATAGTAAACAGTAATATTGTGAAATATTATTACAGTTTAAGATAACCGCTTTCTATTTGAATATATTGTAAAATGTAATTTATTCCTGTGATCAAAGCTTAATTTTCAGCATCATTACTCCAGTCTTCAGCGTCACATGATCCTTCAGAAATCATTCTAATATGCTGCTCAAGAAACATTTCTGATTATTATCAATTTTGAAAAAAGTTAATGTTGTTTAATGTTTTTATGGAAATCATGATACCCTAAATGTTTAAATGGTAGTGTAAGTATGATTTAAAAAAAAAATATTAACACTTTATTCAGCAAGGAAGCATGAAATTAATCAAAAGTGACAGTCAAAAACCTGAATTAAAAAAGTGACAGTCAAGACATTTATAATGCTACAAAAGTAATGATGCTGAAATTTTTGTTTGCATCGCAGAAATAAATTACATTTTACAATATATTCACATAGAAAACAGTTATTTTAAAGTGTAATAATATTTCACAATATTACTGATTTTATTGTATTTTGAATCAAATAATTTCAGCCTTGGTGAGCAAAAGAGGCTTCTTTCAAAAACCAGTTAAAAATGCTAATTATTCTAAACTTTTGGCCTCCAGTGTATGTCAAAAAATAAATAAATAAAATAAAATACAAGAAGTAATGTAGTTCAACAAAATAGTCTGGGTCTTTGTACATTTGGAGAGGAGTTTCAAGCCGACCAGAAGTTCTGGTTTGATTAATGCTAGTCGTCAAACAGATGCATTGAAAAGTGCCATTTAAAACAGTTGGTGGACATTTACTGAGGAGGATCTGAGTAACGTATGCTGGCTTTAATTGAAGACCGTTGAGAACTGAGGGCTGGCCGGTGTTCGGCTCAATGAGAGGGTTACAACGAAAATGGGACACTAACAGACGCTTTGGTGTAGATCTGTAAGAGAGAGACTGTTTATATGAATGTTCAAATGTAAATACGAAAGTGTGTGACTGTACTGTGAACTCATTATAGTGCACATGTGTTAATTGCAGCAAAGTGAATGCTCACGTATGTGCTAACAGTTTGAAGTGAACACTGCATCCGGTTCCTCATTAGATGTCACTTTAAACTGCATCTTAATTAGCATTAAAGCATTGATAAGGTCCTAATGAGGGCATTAAGAGACAAGGCCTAATTCTACCACACACAGGCTTCACTTTATGGTAAAGTGGACTTTAAATAGACTTTGAAACCTGACTGGATAAGCCATGTTTGATGCTTTCATGAAAATATCTGATATACACACACCTGTGACCGCAAATGAACTGTTTAGCAACTATGAGAGTCTAAATTAGGGCTGAACTGTATTATTAATAGTGTAGATTCTAGTATTATGGCAGACTTTGCAGTGCTGTTGCTGGGGTTCAGTTAGATACTAAAGTCATCATAGAAAACAAACCCTGACAGCGGAAAGAAACGAACCAAAGGCCAGTTCACAAGGTAAACCCAATAAAGCGGTTCAAGAGGTAAATCTGTTTAAGAGAAACTCTGAGGAACTGCATGCAAGCCCCTAAAGCCAAGGCATGCCGGCGCGCGATGATGACTTTATCTATATGCATGTGTAACCTGTTTTAATTATGAGTTAACTAATGAGTTCATGGTACTAAGCAGCAGAGCATGTCTGAAAAGCCATTTATCAAGGGTTCATCATGTCAAATAAGTAAAACAGTTTTCATAAAACAGACTCTAAAATCTGACCGGTTGATTTCTATATTAATTTGTAAACTGTAAACATTCCGAACTGTATTTCTTAGCTGGTTATTGTAGTTATTATAAATTGTGGGGAAAAATGGTATAGGAACCATTTTCGTTCAGAAATTGCTAGTAAATATCACAAAGTAACAAGTAGCACATTGAATTGAACAGGAAATTTTGAAGAAGAAAATCTGAAATTATTTTCTTGTAAAACTTATTCTAGTAATCTTTGTTTTATTTATAACTTAGAAAAATATTTTTTACAGTGTCATAGTTAAAACCAAAAACGTTTTTACTTTAAAACAAAAGCCAAGTAAATACAATTAGCAATACTTATTTTACTTAATCATTTATTTAATCATTTAAAATTGACTTTTATTTAGTTAAAAAAAACACCATAATAATCTCTGATAGCTCTTTCGCTGTCATACTGTGTAGGTCTGGTCTGGTCTTCCAGTGATATGGCTGCAGATGCGTCTCTCAGTCCCGCAGGACAGCATGGCACACATGCTAACCCACACTGAGCTGGTCACATTATACACACCGTGTGCGCTCCGTGATGTGTGGATCTGTGTTTGTGTCCGACAAGGAGACACTAGAGACCTCATGGAGCAGACACACAAATAACAATTTGCACAACTGATATCTGTATAATTAAACCTGTATCTGCAGTCTAATTAGATATGTAAACACAGAAATGGTTCAACTGAGCTTCTGTTTTTTACATCCTGCAGACATACCAATAATGAATGAACACTGTGCTTATTATTTGAACATACTTTTCTGTACAGCAATTAATGGAGATCTGATTTAATTAGCAGTTAGTTATAATGAGCTTTAAAGGGATAGTTTAGCCAATAATGAAAAGCCTGTCATCATTTGTATGTATGTACTTCCTTAAAGGAATAGCTCACCCAAAAATGAAAATTAGCTGAATATTTACTCACTAACAGGCCATCCAAGACATATGATGAGTTTGTTTCATTTTCAGAACAGATTTGGAGAAATTATTTGGAGAAATGTAGCACTGCATTACATCACAAGCAGCTTTTCGCTTCACAAGATGTTAATTGATGGACTGGAGTGGTGTGGATTGCTTGTGGATTATTGTGATGTTTTTATCAGCTGTTTGGACTCTCATTCTGACGGCACCCATTCACTGCAGAGGATCCATTGGTGAGCAAGTGATGAAATGCTACATTTCTCCAAATCTGTTCTGAAAATGAAACAAACTCTTCTTAATCTTGGTTGGCCTGAGAGAGAGAGAGCACATTTTAGCATATTTTAATTTGTGGATGAACTGTTTCTTGTGTTTCTGAAGTGTTTTAAACTCGCCAGGGACAAGTTAAAGTCAGTTTTATCAGATTTTGTTCTTGTCAGTCTTGCCAGCCTCATTTAAAATCCTCAGAATAATACTTTCTAAAGTGCATGCTGTAGTTTCATGACCCTGAGTACAAAGTTTGCCATGCTAAAATAAACTGTAAAACATCTACCTTATCTTCCTGAAGGCATATTTTCATCCTGACATATTTCAAATCAGTTTGAGATGACAAGATGTAATTTACTGAGCTTTTTTGATAATGTTTGAAAATCATCTTATGAAACTAAAAAAGGCACCTGCTTCATAGAATGTCCCACAAACTCACACTCCTATATGGGAGGAGGTTCATTTGTTTATTTGCAAAGCCATTAAATGTTTCCTTGTGTCCTTTAAACGCGCGGCGGCATCATAAGAGGTCTGAATCAGGTTGGACTTCGTGGCAAGCGTCCATCAATTAGACTAATGGGCTCTCTATGCGAACAGACCAGCTCTTTCAAAATCCCTCTCTGTTTAGCTGCTCTAAAATATCTTTTTACTTTTGGGAATATGTGAGATATTTTTTGGCAGCACACCATCAATTACCAGTGTTCATCAACTCACACAAACATACATTAAACACTGTCGCTCATCTTGCACACAGGATTTTTAAAGCCAAAACACATGATAGCATAGACATACACCAAACCACTCTGTCTCTCCCAAATACACATATGGCTTTTATTTCTGGAGAACAGTCTGGGTTTGTCGTGCTGAGTAAAACTGGCCAAGAAAATTACCATATTCTAGGATGATTTTTGCCTCTGTATTGTCTATATACATGCTAAAAACACTAAAGTATGGCATAATGAATGCCAAGGTGAATCCAGTGACATGTTTAACCAATTTAAACCACTGTGGAAATGCATGAAAGCACATGTTCTGGCAAAATGTTCTAGCATGCACATTTCAGAACATGGACTTCATACTAAAAGTCTTATTCCTTATTTTAGGAATATACGATTTACTAATATTTACTAAGTACCCATATTTACTTTCTTAAATGCATTGAAACACTCTTAAATGCTGTTTTCATGTTAAATGATTAACCAATGTATGTTACTGCAACAAAAAAACAAAAACAATGGATGCTTATTAGAAATATATACAATTACACTTTCAAAAACAAAGGTTCCAAATAGGGTGTTTTGCAGCAATGCCAGAAGAAACATTTTTGGTAGGGCTGGCTCGATACCACTTTTTCAGATCCGATACCAGAAATTCTGAGTATTGGCCGATACCGATACCGATCCAATACCAGTGCAGTTTTTTTTTTTTGTTGTTTATAAATCAGTGTAATTTCTATACCTCAATCAAAGTGTTGACCTGATCATCACTCTTTTGTGTGTTAAACCCAATCTACCACATATAGACAACTTCATTGTAAAGAAAAACAAATGACTAAATATATCATCATAATCTATGACAAAAATACTATAAACTAGGTTAGTGGATAATTCAGTAGCAAAAGTTACTTTCCATATACTGTAATAAAAATTAAGTAAAATTGGTTGTGAACAGATTTTATGTTAGCTTTAAGCAAATGGTTGGAATAAGTCTCATTATCTTTGAGAAATTGACAAACTGAAACACCACCAGCAGAGATAACTGTTGTTTGATTGGTTGAGTGAGTCTTATATTCCCGGCATTCCCAATAATCTTCCCTCTGATTAGACAACAGATAACGTGTGCTAAGACATAAGTGCTGCAGCCTTGGAGCCAATTATGTAAAAAGTAATTGAGCAGGCATAATACACACACACACACACACACACACGCACCTCAGATGCAGAGGTATATAAGATGGTTGTTTGGAGAAAGCGCAGCTCCCTGCTGAGATTTCCCAGGAATTGCCACAGAATATCTTCAGATAAACTCTTCTGCTAAACACATTTACACATTAAAGCAAATCTACAAAATTACACAAAACAGACTACTGAAGCCATCACATAGATTTTGTGTAATTTGTGGCTTTAAAAAAACTAAAGTTTTACATTTTTTAAAGCACATGTGAGTGGTGCCAGACGATGCAAAACTCACAGCAATGATGCTTGTTTGCTCCGAGTGACTGCTTGAAATACTGTAGCTTAATTATACATTTAAAAAAAATAAAGTCACAATGCAAAATTCTTAAATAAAAATTATGTCTTCAATGACTCATTCTTTCTTTCTTCCATGAAACACACAAGGTGTTTTTGGAGAATATCCTGGCCTCTAATTTCCATATACTGTAATAAAAATAAATCAGGATTAGGGCTGTCTATCTTCATAACAACAAAAAAGCACTATGGAATTATTGTAAAAGTGGCCCGTATGACTTGTGCACTATACATATTAAATAATCAATTACATTTTGAAAAAATATGATGAACTTGAGAGAATTGTACAAAACTCATGATATTTTAATGAATGATATATGATTTTAATTGATGCAATATATTTATTTGTGATGCCGTATTTACAAAATATAAAGCAAAATTTAAATAAGCATATTTTTTTTTAATTGTTTAACAATTATAAATATAAATGTTTTTCATGTATAAATTAAACATTATGAATACATTATATATATGTAATTATTTGTGTGTGTGTGTGTGAAATATTTATATTATATATATAAATATATTTATATACTACATTTATTAAAAATAATTGAATTAAAATTGTATATATGTAATTCATACATGTATATATGTAAAATATTTATATTAACTATAGACCCTAATGTACATATATATTAGACCCTAGTGTTTGAAATCGTAGAAATATGAGGGGACTCTATTTTTTTCTGCACCCATCACAGGTGACAAATGTCGTGTGCATACAATTTCTTTTTAAAGACAAATACACAAGTGCAATGTTTAACAGACACTGCGCATCTCACACACTCGTTTGCCCTTTACACACCAACACACATTTGCCCTAGAGTCGTAGGGAGCAGGGATTCTCCTAGTGTTCACTGCAGGCAGCGTGTCCATGCTAGCGTTAATCTGCAAATATATCTCACACACACAGGATTTTAGATGTATCTAAACATTCCCTCATCTGCAGAGGCACAATGACTATTGATTGGCAGCTGCTGCTGCTCATGGAGGGGAGAGAGCCTGAGTTTATCAATTAAGGAGTGACAGCCAATTCTCTCTCCTACTTTAACGCTTGACAAGAGCAGAATTCTGATGAGGGCAAATCCTAAATCAGCAGAGCGTAAAGTGACACTGCACCTCATACACACACACAAACACACACTCACATACAGATCATTGATCAAACTACAGGAGTCGTATTGTAATTGTACTCAATTACAAGCTTTTGAAAAAGCAGTCCACTGCACATAAGATACTAACAAAAAGTAGTGACTCTTAAGAGCATTAAGAGCATAATATCTCTTAGATGATCATCAGAAGAAT
Organism: Sinocyclocheilus anshuiensis; assembly: GCF_001515605.1. Taxonomy (NCBI): domain Eukaryota; kingdom Metazoa; phylum Chordata; class Actinopteri; order Cypriniformes; family Cyprinidae; genus Sinocyclocheilus; species Sinocyclocheilus anshuiensis. The sequence continues at coordinate 871,308 of NW_015544185.1, read as the reverse complement.
AAAGAATAAGTAAATAAATTGTGGGGGCTTTTTGGCTTAACAACAATGGTTATTTCAATTGGGTGACAGCATGAAACTTAATGTAAATATGATATAAATTTATACTAAAAGCACTTAATAAAAGTTAATCAAAAATGTGGTAATAGACATATTATTTATATTAAAAATGTATACAAAAAAAGCATGTGAAATGATCACAAGGACCTTCGTGAAATTAACTCTAATGAATCAAGGAATCAACTTTCAAAATGAACTAAGATCGAATGGAATCATCAAAAGCAACGTTTGTGAACATTATGAATCAGTGAATTTGAATCAGTTCACTGAAATAAACTGCACAGATTCATTAAAAACAAACCATCAGGACAGATTATTTGGGAAATACATAGAGAACTGCTGGCAATCAATAACCACAAACCTAGTTGAACTGATTCATCAAAATAAACCACCTGGACTGATTCATTTGCTAAAATAAACCATTCTAACTTACTTTTATTAACACTATTTAGTAGACATGCATAAATAAATCTATTTATTTAACCTATTTCACTAAAATGAACCAACTGAATCACCAAAAACAAACAGCCCAAAATGACTTTGCGAACACAAGTGAACAAATGAATCAGCAAATCTGTTTTTGAACTGGTTCACTGAAATTACCTGTCTGAATGAACCTATATTAGCTGAAATGAACCACACAAACCAAAGTCTATGTCTTCACTACACAGCTTTTAATAATAAACATTTTGAACTGTGAATCACTGCAGCACGTCATAGCTGTAGGACTGATGATGTCCGAGTGTTTGTGGAGGGCAGAGACGGCAGTGATAAACTCAAGGTGTTTTGCTAGCATGTAGCTGCCATGGTAACAGTAACATCCCGCTGCTAGTCTGATGTGGACTGATGAGAGGTTGCTTCAAAGGAAGACTGATGAGAATGCAGAGTTTCCCCAGACAAACTTGAATGTTCAGTAACCGTCTGTTGTCCAGCTCAAGAGGTCACGAGAGGCTAATGGTAAATGAGCACATCTTTGAAGTCTAAAAGCATAAGATTGAACCCGAGTCTCAACCTCTACTAGGTCTCTAATTGCTCTAATTTTTTTCAATGACTTTTAACTTTTCCTTTTTCATCCACCTTTAAACAGCAGTGAGATTAAATGGAGCTCAAACTGAGACTTTTGTGCATTAGTGCATAATTTAATACATTCCTTAAAGCAAGTTAAAGCAGATAATATGCTTTAGAATGTCAGAACTTCAGTCCAATGCACATAAGTATTCATTTTGTTTTTTTAAGCACATTATACTGAAAATCATAGCACTGTCTGCAAAAATCTCCAATTCATTCCTATGAGACTTAAAAACTTGTCTGACCGAGCAACAGTAACAGTAACAGTAACGTCGTAACAGTAATTATTATTATTATTAATGTTGTTGTTGTTATTAAGTTTTGTTGTTGTTGTTATTAGGTTTTTATTATTGTTGTTGTTACTAAGTTTTCATCATTTAACTACAAAATTGTAAAGTTAATTCTGAAAACAAGGGGAAAAATGTGATGGAAAAATAAATTTTGTTTCTCAATCTTGACTAAAATATTACTGTTCAAAAGTTTAGGGTCAGTAAGTTTTTTTTAAAACAAATTTTATTCAGCAAGGACACAAATTGATCAAAAATGACAGTAATACATTTATAAATTAATGTTACAAAAGATTTCAATTTTTAAATAAATGCTGTTCTTTTGAACTTTCTATTCATCAAAGAATCCTGAAAATAAAAATGCATCATGGTTTCCACAAAAAACTTGAATCAACAAACTGTTTTCAGCATTGATAATAATGAGAAATGATTCTTGAGCAGCAAATCAGCATATTAGAATGATTTCTGAAGGATCATGTGAAGTGTCATTTTAAAACATATTCAAATAGAAAAAAAGTTATTTAAAATTGTAATAATATTTCACAATATTTTCTGTTTTTACTGTATTTTTGAACATCTGAGTTGCTGTGTTTCCCTCTCTCTCTCTCTCTCTCTCTCTCTCGAAACACAAAGGGCTCCAGTGACTTTCTCTTCGATCGAGTTACCAGAGAATAAAATTGGCTCTCAACTGGCTCTCCAGAGCCCAGAGGTCCTCTAATCCCAACCAACCTTCAGCCAGCAGGGTCTCTCTCCTCTCCTTACCTCTCTATTCCTTTTGCTCTTGCGCTCTGATTCACATCTGATCTGACCACCAATTTCATGGCTGCTTTACCGCCTCCTCCCTCTCCTGACATTCCATCATCGGGCCTCAATAAAACAAATCCTGCTCTAACTCTTCTGGAGTTGCACTCTAAAACTCCTGGATAAATATATCCCGCTGCACTCTCTCAAAGTCTCAGAGGAATCAGACACATTTAGTGAAGGTCATACAAACACAGTGTTTGAGTTACAGCTGTAGGAATGCCAGCGAAAGCCTTCCGATTGGTCAACGTGTTTGCATTCATTCCGTTCAGTGGGTACAATAATCCCAAATGGCTCTGCTAACAGAATTTAGAGTTATAGGAACTTTTAAACCAATTTATGGATTATATTTATGGACAGTAGGGTAATGCATTGCAGAGTGTGTGTGTTTCTGTGCCAAAGATGGACTTCACAATATGCTCAGTAAGGGCTGGCAAAAAAAAAAAAAAAAAGACGACGACGACCAACAGAAACACCAACAAAAAACGATTCCCTCTGAAAAATAAAAGTGCTGAACCTTAAAGAAATACAGATAATGGTTATTAGTTAATAAAGAGATTGAGTAGATGTCACAATATTCTTTAACAAGTCTTTTCCCTGCCAAACTAAAAATATGATTAAGCTATGGCAACATATGTTTTTACATTATGTGAACTTATCAAAATAATTGAAACTTTTTTTTTACATAATACATTTCAACTAAATTTTTAAGTCAGTTTAATATAATTTAATTTGATACTTAAATCATACTAAACTGACTTAAATTTAAGATAGCAAATTATTTTTCACAGTGGACAATTTGTCTAATTTTAAACAGAATAAGCCAGCATTATATTAATTAAGTTTTATATCACTGTAAAATGTTGTTTAGAGTGAAAGACAAAAGAGTAATTAAAAAACTAATTCTAAAGAAAATTTAAATAACTAAATTACTATGAACTATGAATAAATAAATGAGCCAAACTATATATGTATACAAATACACATTTTCAGATGGTAATTTTTTAAAGGTAATATTATTTAATATAATTTGTAAGACATATGAAAAAAAAAAAGTAAAACGTACTGCACATATATACGAGATGATAAATGTACCATTTTGTCAATGGTTTGGTTTGTATTTCTGTGGTCCCTGTTCAAGTGAAATCTCAGTTTTATGGCAGTTGGTTCAGAAAAGGTGTATGAATTAGTATTTTAGATAATGAGGGAGAATATCCATTTCATAAAGCTGAAATCTGCGGATGAGACGGCTGTCCCGCTGTCTTTCTGTCATCTCTCTCTCCTCACTGACTTCTGCTGTTTGAGGTTAATCTGGGGTTAATAGCTGAGCCATAATATGCCATAAGGTTACATAACACTGACCTCAAACCACACGCAATGAGCACACACATAAAACAAACACGTAAAACAAAGAGATAAAGAACAAGGACAAACACACACACATTCAATTTTCTCTCAGAAATTATTCGTAAATTTCACAATTACAAAGAAACATTTAAGTAAACATGAAATTTTGAAGTAGAATGACTAAAATATTGCTGTAAAACATACTCCAATTGTCTTTGTTTTATTTACAATTTAAAAAAATATATTTTTTTACAGTGAACCAAAACACTAAACTATGGAGCCAGATCAGCCTCAAAAGTAAGACATTTACAAAACAAAATTCATAAATGCACGGCACAATTTACATTTACAAAATACGATTCATAAATTCAAAACACAATTCATAAATACACAGGTAAAAGCATAAATATTTCCACAAATGCATCTTACCTAAATAAATGTAAAACGTTTACACAAATATGTATATATCAAGTTCTTGAATTAATTTCCATCACACATTTATGAATGATGTTACATGTATAGATAGATTTGCAAATAGTCACATGTGCGTGGGCTGCTTTGAATTTGTGTGCGGTATTTTTGAGACCTTCCTGACACTGGTTAAGATTCATAAATATCTTTTTTTGGAGGATGTTCTGTTCAGCCAATCGTGGTGAGCTTTTAATCCACCAATCAAAACGCTCTTTACTGAACAGACTCAAGAAGCTCAACGCTGCGCTTGTACTGTGCATTGTTCCATGATCGGGTCCTTGATGTAAAGACATTTTAATGGGTGCTCTTTTTTAGCACCTGATTACAATTTCTACAAAATCACATTATGTTTTATATCGTTCGCACAAAATACAGCTACCCGGTTAGCCTGCTGTTTTATATCAAAATAACCATTTAAAACATTCTATTCAGTTAAAAGGTCTACAAATATTAAGCGAATGATGCGTGTATACTAGCTCCTTACGGAAGTAGTATCATATATATATATATATATATATATATATATAAACACATTTATACAATAGAAGTAACTAAATGACTACAATCACTTAAATATAAAGATAACAAAAGTATATGTATGCAAAAATATGTATAATAAGACTGTAAAATTGTATGTAGTAATATAATTTTACCATAAAATATTGTTTTAAAATTTTGTTTTTATGAAGTATGGATCAACTTATATTGAAATTCAAGTTATTGAATGACCCATCACATTTAAAAAAAAAATAAAAAGCTTAACTTTTGTAGTTCAAGAACATTTGTACATTAATATTACATCAGTTAATGATGAATGGAGTTATGAACTGTATAATATACTAATCACCAATATAGCATCTCATGCAGTAATGCCTGAAAAAAAAAATTGTTTACAGTAATGATTCGCATTTCCTTTTGTTCTAAATATTTCAAGTCCATCTTCGCTTATGGAAAAAAGATAAAACTCATGAAAAACACACACAAACACACACTCACACACACAGCCAATCCTTATCATAAAGAAACACACAGCACCTCAGTGTCAGGGATTCATCACAGTCACTTCAGTCACCATCCAGGATAATTACCCGATCCCTTCAGACCTGCCCCGTCAGACCCCCACGTCCTGCGGTGAGTACCCTCCAACTAGACCCTGTCGTTTCCACGTTGTCAATGCTATCGGTACAACTACTTACCCCAGAATGTTCTGTTTCAGTCCTTGCCCTCGTCAATTTCATATCCCAGGACCTATTGAATCGTCTCCATCTGCCCCGGAAACGTCATGCCCAGGAGCTCCGAGTCGGGACCATCCAGGGAAAGCCGCTAGGATTGGTCGGCTGGAATACCTCGTCGACTGGCATGGGTATGGACCAGAGGAACGTTCCTGGGTGGCCAGGAACGACATTCTGTACCCGTTGCTTCTAGAGGACTTCCATCGCACCCAGAAGCCGTGCCCCGCCCCCAGAAGCCGTGGCCGCCCCCGCCGCCGCTCGAGGGCGTCAGGAGCCGGCCCTGGAGGGGGGGGGTAATGTCAGGGATTCATCACAGTCACTTCAGTCACCATCCAGGATAATTACCCGATCACAGTCACCTGAGTTCTGATCACCCGCACCTGCTGTCACCAATCAAGCCACACTACAAATACACACACAGCACAGTCACTCACTGTCCGGTCTACCGTTCACTCCTACGAACTTCTCTGGACTCTCTCTGCCAAATTCTCCTAGAACAAATTACCTGCTGTTCCTCCCGTGATCCTCCAACGACTCCTTGGAAACTGTTCCACGATCTCCAACGTAACCGGCATCCGATCCTCACCATCAGAACTCAGATAAGCACCCTGGAACCATTCACTGTGTTGACACTCACCTGCCTTTAACACACCTATTCCAGTCATCCCCTTACCCAGTCAATAAACCATCCTGATTTGCACTTACCTGTTGTGTCTGGCCTTGCTTTGTGACACTCAGAGGCTTCACTGTCCTACAGCAAATAAACAGCAGCCAAATGAGTTACGCTGTACATATATGAACATAACATTCCCATTTACAAAATATACAATTATTACCTGGTTGGATGCATTATAATTTTAATAACCGATGTTTAAATCTATGCAATTAGATTTGTGCAGGTTAGATTATAAACTAAAGTAAATCTCATGAATGAATGCTGTGTAATGTCTAGTAAATGTGTATGTCCACACTTAAATGCAAGCACAAACATACAGTAACAAAGCAAAATCAATCATGAGTTATCACTGCATTAACTTGTTCTATTTACTGTTTGACACATCTGGAGCCATTCATGCATAGACACACACATAAGCACATACACAAATACATGCACACAGAGTACACAACCTGTAATTTTTTGAAAAGAGAGTAGGAGATGCTGGACAGAGTGCAATGGAGGTGAAAATGTTGATTGTTTACGCAAAATGATGTGCAGAATACTAGATATGACTGTGGATTATCTGATGTTGTAGAGATGAATCACACTACTGCATTCAAAGTCGCTGTTGATATATTCAGTGTCATTTTTAGAGGTCAAACTATACTAACTAAACTATACTGAATTTTGAATACATGAATTCTTGAAAGAGCTGACAGCAGACTGTATAGAATAATTAAGGGTAGAGCTTTGTCTTTTACATTGATGAAGGAGCCATTATTACATTTCACAATCGCTGAGGAAAGGAAGGAAGGAAGGAAGGAAGGAAGAAATGAAGCAAGATAGGATGGAACAACAGATCATGGATGGATGGATGAATGGATGGAACAACAAATCGTGGATGGATGGATGAATTGATAGATGAATGGATGGAACAACAGATCATGGTTGGTTGGATGGATGGAACAACAGATCATGGATGGATGGATGGATGGATAGATAGAGACGGAAGCATGGATGGATGAATGGATGGAATGACAGATCCCGGTTGGATAGATGGATGGAACATCAGATCATGGATGGATGGATGGACGGATAGATAGAGACGGAAGCATGGATGGATTGATGGATGGATGGAACAACAGATCCTGGTTGGATGGATGGATGGATGGATAGATAGAGACGGACGGATGGATGGATGGAACGACAGATCACGGTTGGTTGGATGGATGGAACGACAGATCACGGTTGGTTGGATGGATGGATGGATGGATGGAACAACAGATCCCGGTTGGATGGATGGATAGATAGAGATGGATGGACGGATAGATAGATGGAACAACAGATCCTGATTGGATGGATGGATGAATGGATGAAACGACAGATCATGGATGGATGGATGGATGGATGGATAGATAGAGATGGAAACATTGATGGATTGATGGATGGATGGATGGAACAACAGATCCCGGTTGGATGGATGGATGGATGGATAGATAGAGACGGACGGATGGATGGATGGAATGACAGATCACGGTTGGCTGGATGGATGGATGGATGGATGGAACAACAGATCATTAATGGATGGATGGATTGATGGATTAATGGATGGAACAACAGATTGTGGATGGATGGATACAAAAACCTTTGTATTGTAACGTTATTATTTTTCAATTCCACAATTATTTTTAAACAAAACCAATTCAAGATAGATTTAAACATTCCGTGTTCTTTTTTTGCAAACATACTTTGCAAAAATGTCTCTGCAGATATTCTTTACAACTTAAAATTATTTAAAAGTAGACTATGTAAAGCCCAATTTTAGTTAGTAACTTAGTAACTTTAACCAGCACAAGTCAACCTGCCATACCAAAGAAGACCACAGGGAGATGCCAAAGGACTGCATATAAACTACTATACGGATCCATTCAGAATCACTAAACAAAGCAAAATACAAATGAAAAATGAAAACATTCTGAATGTGTGGAAACTCGGCGATCTGAAGGCAGCTCAGCGTTATCAGTGAACAGTTCCTCTGACAGAACACGTGCTCTTGTCTGTGTTTGGAGCGTCTCATGCCCGTTTAAACACCACTGATCCTCACAAACTTCTCCAAAACACGCTTCTTCGGTGAGCATCCGTTATAAAACACTCGCTGTACACTCATTTTGACAACAACGTGAATTTACTTAACTGTGTTAAAGCAGAAATATGATGTTTTAGTGATCAGTGCGCCAAGAGCGCACATAGACCTACACGGTTTGTTTGCGCATCAATAACAGTGGACACACGCGTGCTTAATGTACGACTCCTGTGTGTCACTATAATCTTCTTTACCTTGATTACAATCATCATCCATCAAAACTTTACTAGCACGACACTGGCTTGCTTTATCCAGCCGAGAGCTGTAGTTTGCGTATCACATGCTCATGCAGCGGTCGGGTGTTCTGAGCCGCCATGAGAAACGACACTGCGCCCCCCAGGTTGAGAACCACTGATCTAAACACAGACTAGTTTTCACAGAATGTATCTTCAATACCTTGATATCGCATAGAATATTTATAAAATGAAAAGTAAATGTTTTTTTTTTTTCAATGACAATTAATGATATTATTACAGAAATTAGACAAAGATGCTGAATAAAAATATGAATATGCAACTTGAATATAAGAATTCTATGAGCATAAGCATGAATTCTGCAGAACTTCCTGTGAATATGAGATAAGTTTCCAGCTTGTGTTTTCTCATTGCCTAAGGCAGCGGATTTGTTTGTTCTAAAAGATTTTGCTTCTAATGTATAACATGAACTAACAGGAGCATCACACTTGTGTACATGCTGTTATATAACAGGCCTGTGAAGAGAAAGAGGTGAAGGTTAGCAGGACAGCAAACAAAAGCCATCTGCTGGGGTGAGGGTTATCAAAGGTGACAGGTGTCCTGTGTCTCTCTCTCTGTCTGTGTGTGTATTTCCTCAGGGAGGCAGGCTGATATGTAGCGGCAGCTCTTGTGTAAAATCACACAGCAGTTCAAAGGAACTAATCGAATCCAGCTAAATCAATACACTTGGAGAAATCACACACACACACACACACACAAACACACTTGCATGCAGATGCACACAAACACTGCAAGCTCTGTTCTACAAACTAATGCACAGCCTATATAAACAGCTACCATCTAAGCTATTTAGTTAGCATCCTAACTAAAAACAGAAATGTTACTGATTTAGAACGCTCTACATGGACATGAAAGACTCGAATGAATTCTGCACTCTATCAGAAAATCCTGAAGGAGAATATCCAGCTGTCAGTTTGTGACCTCAAGCTCAAGCACACTTGGGTTCTGCAGCAGGACAATGATCCCAAACACACCAGCAAGCCCACCTCTGAATGGCTCAAGAAAAACAAAATTAAGATTTTGGAGTGGCGAAGTCAAAGTCCGGACTTAAATCCGATTGAGATGCTGTGACATTTCATGATTTAAGAGGAGGGGCAATTAATTTTTCACGTAGGGCCAGGCAGGTTTAGACAGCTTTTTTCCCTTAATAAATTAAATAATTTCAAAACTGCATTTTGTATTTACTCGGGTTATCTTTGTGTAATATTACAATTTGTTTGATGATCTGAATCTTTTAAGTGTGACAAATATGCAAACAATTAAATAAAAAAAAACAGGAAGGGGGCAAAAACCTTTTCATGGCACTGTATATACACACACACATATATATATACACAAACCCCCAAAAAAAACAAAAACACACACGCACAACTAAATTTGCTCCTAGCTACGCAAACCCAAATTGATGCAAATGTTTTATGAGATACGTCAATGCAATTCATAAAGCAACACAAATGTGCATTACATTATCAACGATACCACAAACAGCGTTATACAGGGCATTAATATAAACCGATAAGAAAAGAATCTTGCCAAGCAGATTAGTTAAAATTAATTAAACTGTAGGTATCTTTATAGCTAGGTTTATAGCTGTTAACATCAGAATAATGCGCAATAAAAACAGTAACGAATGCACACAACTTGAATGCCTAAAAATGTTGTCTAGTTAGGCAGCTCAATACTTTTCTTGATTGTTTGAAGCTAATTTCTCTCTAATGTTACACACAGCTCATTTTATCAAATGGGAACAGTCAACTGCACAATAGACTAGCATGTGACACAATTTGCCCCCTCCATTCTCTTCTCCCTGATGTTTGTTTGTTGTAGGTGTGACTGACTTGAATTGCACAGATATTTGCTTTTGCAGACGGTTAAAAGGAGAAATTTGATTGCGGTTTTAATTAACAAACATAACAAGCCTTTTCTTTAGCTCTGAGGATTACAATTACGGCCCACAATGCAGCAGCATCCCTGCTGGTGATTCGGCCGTTTGTGTTCGAGACCCAGCGGGAGTCTGTGACGGAGGACTGATCTAAAACCAGTTTAACTCAACTCAAGACATAAGCAACGCTTATATGGTGTTTCGTGCCTGTGGTGTTTTTAGATAGCTTTAATATTCAGCCTCAATTATGGGTAACTACAACTGTTTCTCATTTACTGAATTAGAGAAATGTTCATAAAATAAAACAAAGCTCCTGATATTTATAAATGACTAACACCACTATCAATTTATTAATTTTAATAAAATCACTTTCATGACTAACAATTATTAGATAAAACCTACAAATGTTGCCTTAGCAACTAACTTAAATAATTTTAAGTACTGGACTAACTAAAACTGAAAACCAAAATTGAATAAATAAAACAATATATATATATATATATATAAATGACAAAAGTACATACAATTATTTTATATAATTTTGGGATTATACAACAAATTTAACAAAAACTAAAATTGATTTGGAAACTGAACTTGGAACTGAAAATATAAAAATAAAAGCTAATTCAAAATCTGAATGCTATAATAGTATATAAATAATAATAAAATAACAGCTAACAAACTTGGCCTAAATGCCACAAAACATTCGATTCCAATGTAGTATAAAAAATATACAATATTTTAATATTTTAAAGTTTACTTTCTACAGCCTACATGCAAAATATGCACTTTTAAAGAGTATTTACCAATTGCTTATTGTCAGTTTTTAAATTGAAATTATTTCAATAATTTCTAATGCTGACAAAAATTGTGATTGTGATTTAAAATGTGATTTAAAATAAATCCAGGTTTGCTGTGCTTGTTTGTTTGCTGTAGGTCTGCACAATTTGGCCAACATTTTGATATACACAACAAAATTACTGAAACTAAAATAAAACTGAAAATATGAAAATAAAAGCTAATTCAAAATATGAATAAATACTATGACAGTATGACGTATAGCCTAAAAGCCAAAAAAATTAATAAATAAATAAATTTAGATTTCATGGGGTCATAATGTTTAATAAAAAATTACAAATGTAGTATAAAAAATATATTTTTTATAAGTTTACTTTTTACATGTGTAAAATGTGCATTTAAAAAGAATATTTACCAATTGCTTATTTGTCCATTTTCAAATTTCAAATTAAACATTTGATAATTCTGTATCTTTTATAGAACTTTCATTTTTGTGCCATGCAATTAAACAAAAAATATGAGCTTGTTTTGCTCTCAATATATAGGCCTATCAAACTATTTAGATAAGCTCTTTAAAAGGTCTTTACGGACTGATCACTTAGACTCTACAGCTCCACCTACCTGCAATCACCTACTGCATCCCACCATTAGCGGCATCCCGAGATATTGATAATTCAGCCAAATGAACAAATCTACTATCATCAGCATTTATTGTATTACAATGCCTGCCAGCTCAAGAGAAATAAATAACCGCTTAGCTCAGACATTTCATCAGCTTTGTGTTTTAAAACTACATATTAGTGTTAATGATAGGCCTACCCTCCGCGAGCGCGCTCAAGTGCCGACGCAATAACAACAAACAAACAACACTTAATCGATCATATATTTTTAAATGGGAAGATTTCTGTTTTGGCCCCCATGGCTAATTCTTGGGGTGGGAGTGTAATCATTGTTTCCTCCGACACCAGAGGCAGCAACAAATTGCGGTATAAACCGCGCTTTATCAAAGGGTGCCGCCGCAGATGCGGAGGCCGTTCTTATCGCCGCGCCACCGGCCGGGAATGAGCCAACGCGACCGCGCCACCTCGCACTAGAGCTGCAGCGTTTATCGAGAACAACACGGTGGTCCTGGGCGGCCACTGAGGGTGGGACTGGATGGATGTGAGGGGGCAGTTGAGCGGTAACCGTGGCGACAACCTCAGGAGCATAAGACTCATGTTAACTAGGCCTTTTCTGCGCCTCTGTCTTATCACCTCTGAGCCGCAGATGCAATTCAATAAAAGCCAGCCAAGTGTCTGTACGCACCTCTCTCTCTCTCCATTTGTACCATGCACTCTCTATCTATTGTCCATTTTTTTCTCCACCCTTGTTGTGCGATCTCTCTTATCTTGCTCTAGGGGGAGGGGATGGATAGAGGGACGGGGTGATGACTTAAGAAAATGGGACATGCTGATAAGAGCAGCGTCCGCCCGCTGCGCTGTAAAGACAGAGAGAGTTGTGATTATCACATCCCTGTGATTAATCTCTCATTATCTCCCTCTGATCCAACACCACTGCTGACTGTATTCACACACGCACTGCATACGGCTGCAGGCACAAACCACTGACAGATTCAATCATGCACATACAGTACAGCACATATATTCAAAGCATACCATGCAGAAATAGTTCAGTCAAAAATTGTAAATGTGCTACTCATCAATATGTCACTACAAATACATGAGCTCAAAAGGAGATGTTCTGATGAATGGTCACGCTGCTCTATTCCATTTGATGATTTGTGCTGAAAAATATCCAAAAATACATACCATAGAAAAAAATACTAAAAAACAAAATAATAAATATTACTATTTTAATATTTCACTGTAAAATAAAAAAGGTATTTAAAACAATATATTAATTTTTATTTTATATTACAACTGTAAAATCACAGTGCTAATTGTTTGTCTTAATTTCTTTATTTTTAGACTTTTATTTTGACCATAAAACCACAAGAAGTCCTTAAAGCACAACAGCACATCTCTTCCGCACACCAAAGTTGATGTTAGGGGTTTGTTCAAATCTCTAATTCAGAGTATGCACGCTAGCAAGGGTCAAATGAGGTGGAAAAGCAACTGCACGTTCAATCTGTACATGTAATTTTTCTACACAAAGCAGTCCCTCGTTTCAACTCCAGGGAAGCTTTCTCTTGTCATTAGCCTCCCTTTTGCTGTCAAATATGAATATACCAGTATAATTTACATACAATAGGACAGCAGAGGTTGAAATCAAAGCTGCACAAGACACGTGTGACTCATTCATCAGGAGGAATATCAGGACCTATGAGCAGTGCACATTACCATCACAGGGATGAGATAATGCTGAAGACATATGGCATGAATGCAGAACACATATTCAATTTACAATCTGGACAATATTTTGCATCTGGTATGCATGGCCATGATTTAGTGAAAAAAAGTGGAAAATGTATCTTTGAAAATAAATTTGCACATTTACAATCACATAGATTCATTTTATAAGACACTTTTATTCAAAACTACTTAGAAATGACGGCAAAAAAAAACAGCAATAAAAATATATGTATACATTTATACAAATTGGGGGGTGGGATCAATAAATAAAATTAAAAAAATAATTTATAATGAAAAGAGTAAAACAAGTATATTTTATATAGCACAATATTGGGAAAAAAAACGAATAAAATAATTAATTGATTAATTAATTATTTAAAAAAATAAAAACTATTTTTAAAAATTAAAAATGATAGATAGATAGATAGATAGATAGTCAGCATAATATTTTTAGATGCATGTAAAGCACATTGGTCAACATGTGTTGTTTTAATTGTGCTATACAAATAAAGTGACATTTAAATTGACATACTGAAACTTAAAGAAGTTATTACAAGGTATTTTTTTAATACAGAGTCAAGCTAAAAGATCCATATCCAGTCCAAGAGTTTCAGTTATTCCCTACAGCTGAACAACTGCCATTGAAATGAATGTGAACGTTAACAGAATTATTGCTAACTAGCTTTCTGAGAGTGACTTTTCACACTTGCAGTGTAAAATTGAGTAAATATGTATAACTATAACATGCATTTATAGTGATTTTATGATATACAATAGTCTCACCCTCCTTGTTTCTCAGTCAGGTGTGTGTGTGTGTGTGTGTGTGTGTGTTTCAGAGGCCCTGGCGAACGCGCGGGTGTAATGCTGTCACTGATGAGGTCACCCGGAAAGGGGAGGTGGGTTAATTGGGAGGTGCTTGGCAAATCTCAGGATGAATTACGATAACTAAGTCTTCAAGTGTTCAAAACGAGACAGAAATGATAAATATAGCTGTGAGCTGCTCCCAAACCACTCTGCTGCAGATGAAAGAGATTCACCTGCAAGACTGGGTCTTACAAAATGAGGTCATGATAGCAGATCGGGCACAGGACGATTATCTGGACTGAGAACGATAGCTAGCACATGAGAGAGAGAGAATTAAATACACTCGCTAAAACAGATAAGATGTTTTTCCACTGTTAAAGACAATGTTTTCTAAGCTAACATGACAGGCTTATAGAAGATGAACAGTTATAATCCAGACTGGAGAGTGATGACAAATACAATCTCAATGCGTTTAAAATTTTATTATTGCAATACTATTTAATATTTTATTGTTTTTTTTTCATTCTTTTTTTTTTTATAATCAGTACTGAGAAAGATTAGCAGAATATAAGTAATGTTTTGCAGAATATAAATAATATAATTTCGGAAAATTCTCATTCTTATAAATTAACAAAACAAATAAAATAAAAAAACATAAACATAAAAATAAACCTTGTCACAAAAATTTGACAAAAACTAAAATAAAATAAAAGGATAGCAAAAGAACAAATACATTCATGCCATATCCTGCAATTTAAAAGAGGAACGTTAATTTGATATTTCCTAAAAGTGCTTTTATCTGTTGAGTACAAATCAATTCTGTCAGACATACAGTCTCCACTAATGGAACTATTTCAAACAAATATAGACACACAGCCCACAAACAAGCACACACCTCACTCAAGGTTTTCCCCATTTCACATTTTGAACCATGTTTCTTTAGTGTTCACTATTCACACCCAGCCCACTCTCTCTTCGAACTGTTGCCTTCTGGTCGGCGCTACAGAGCACTGACCACCAAAAATGCCAGGCACAAGAACAGTTTTTTCGTGTAAACATACTTGGTAATAAAGCTCTTCTGATTCTGATTCTATATATTAGGAACATTGTTCAAATCAGGATTCTTTAGTGTGCACTTCTATAGGAACATTTATGGAACGTACAAAGAATGTTTAGCACACACTACAGTATATACTAGAAACATTTAGGCAATGATCAAAGCATGTCTCTTTAGTAAGCAATGCATGCTAGGAATTATTTAGACAGAACATTCAAAGAATGTTTAGTGTGCTCTATATACTAGAAACATTTAGCCAATGTTCAATATCTTTAAATGCTGCATTAAGTTGCTTTAACAGAAACTGCTTAAAACAGAGATATAACCTTGATCACACAGGCGGACAGAATACGAAAGACACAGTCACAGCTGTGAAGCACTCACCATATGGCAAAGACTGCTGGCTATTACTCACTACAAAGGGAATAACAGGCAACCCACTTTCACAAACATCCCAGCACAATACAAATGCATTACCTTCATGGCCATTTTTAGGTTCAAAACACCAAACCTGCCATTAAAGCTCTCAGCGAGCCAGGAAGATGAGGTGCTCAGAACTCTTGAAAGGAGAAACACGTGAAACGTTTGGCCTTGACAATGACTATTACACATCCTGAAAACATGGATAGATGACTCTGCTATTCAGGATATTTTCAACCTTTTGCTCTCAATGTTTATAATGCCAATTTTGCTTGTGTCGAGGAGTCATACCTGAATGATAAGCATGCAGTGACATTACCATGGTTGGAGCGGTGATAAAGTGTAGACGTCTGATTTTATATGGTTATGGAAAGACCGGCACTTTCTTTCATCCGTGACATGGGTCCTCTAACACAAACGGATCTATGAATATACCGTATGATACCATCTCTGTGGTTCTACTCTCTCTATTGGAAAGAGCATGAGTTTAGGGGTGGGACTATGTGATTGGCTTACCTAGAAATACACCTGTTTGAAAACAATCATTATTTTTCCATTCTATGAAATTAAACAAATTCAAACAAAAACACTCCACTTTAAAAAGCTAGGCTAAGATGACCCTATCTATCTATCTATCTATCTATCTATGTATCTTGTGCATTGTGTATTTATGTATTTATGTATGTGTGTCTATATACTGTATATATATATATATACAGTGGGTACGGAAAGTATTCAGACCCCCTTAAATTTTTCACTCTTTGTTATATTGCAGCCATTTGCTAAAATCATTTAAGTTAATTTTTTTTCCTCATTAATGTACACACAGCACCCCATATTGACAGAAAAACAAAGAATCGTTGACATTTTTGCAGATTTATTAAAAAAGAAAAACTGAAATATCACATGGTCCTAAGTATTCAGACCCTTTGCTCAGTATTTAGTAGAAGCACCCTTTTGATCTAATACAGCCATGAGTCTTTTTGGGAAAGATGCAACAAGTTTTTCACACCTGGATTTGGGGATCCTCTGCCATTCCTCCTTGCAGATCCTCTCCAGTTCTGTCAGGTTGGATGGTAAACTATATATATAGCCAAGATAATTGAGCTAATCCATCACAATGATGAGAAGGCAAGATGTGGCGGAACTGACACTACGTGGTGCCACAATAACAATCTGCTGCTGATTGTCAACAAAAACGAACGAGCACACACAAGATTTGAGATGACAGACCTGCTCACTTTAGCATTAGCGCTGATAGTTTACAGTAAAAACTGTTAATGATCTCAAGTTCAATATCATAAAGTATCATATTATCATATTAACATATTAACTGACCATCTTGTGAATATCATTGGTCTTTTTTATGCTGTAGGCTAGTAGTCATTATCAAAATAAATGACAATATTCTGTGAAATTGTTGCTCACATAATGTGTCATCAATCAGTAGTAGCAGTAGAAAACAGTCACTAACTGTACCTTTAGATGTGTTGTATTTTGCTCCCATAACTCTGAAATCGGTTAAACTTTTTGCTACAGCATTAACTCTCTGATTAGCATGAAATGATGTTTAAGGAAGCATGAGATTACTGGCTGGTGTTTAAAAATGTAATTTGTGATTAATTTAGCTGACACGCCTCCAGTGGATCCAGACAACAAATTCTTTCAAACTAAATTTAGCCCTTTAGATTCTGTAGAGAGACTCCGGCCGTGTGCTGCACTGTGACTGTGAGGTTTGACACAACATGCAGATCATGTGTGCAAACAGTACTAACTAGATTAGAAAAAACTATTCTGATGGCAGAACACACTACGGCTGCAAAGGTGATTAGAATGTTTATTAACAGATTGCTACATGGTTGCCAGGCTGTTGCTATGCGGTTATTAAGGTGTTCAGAGTGAATGCCAGGGTGTTGCTATGCAGTTGCTAGGGCATTCTGGGCAGTTGCTAGAGTAATAGAGAGATATGACTGACTGACCGACACACAAGAAAGAAAATCTGATACCAGGATATTGTGGTTGTTGCCACTGGGTGGTTGCTAAGGTGATTAGACTAGTTGTTAGAGGGTTTCTATGTGGTTGCCAGGGTGTTGCTACTCAGTGGCTACGGTGTTCTGAGTGATTACCATGATGCTGCTAATAGAGTTGTTAAAGTAATCTAATGTTATCTAAATTGTTAGGTAATCTAAGGTAAACTAATCTGAGTGGTTGCTTGTGTGTTGCTACGAGGTTGGTTGGATGTTCTGGGTGGGTGCTAGAGTTATAGATAGATAGTATGATAGATAGAATGATAGAGAGATAGTGGTTGCCATGATATTGGGTGGTTGCTAAGGTGATTAGAATGGTTGTTAAAAGTTTGCTACATGGTTGCCAGGGTGTTGCTAAGTAGTTGCTAGGGTGTTCTGGGTGAATTCCATGGTGTAATCTGAGTGATTGCTAGTGTGTTGCTAGGGTGTCCTGAGTTGAGGTTACTGGGCTGCTATGTATTGCTAAGGTGTTCTTGGTACTGATATATAGTGTTTTTTTGTGTGTTGCTACACAGTTGTTTGCTCTCTCCTTTAAAGGGGTCATATGATGCGATTACAATTTTTCCTTTCTCTTTGGAGTGTTACAAGCTCTTGGTGCATAAACAAGATCTGTAAAGTTGCAAAGACTAAAGTCTCAAATCCAAAGAGATATACTTTATAAAAGTTAAGAGTCAGCCACACCTACCTAAAACGGCTCGTTCTAACACGCCCCCACATATCTACCTCACTATCTGGGAAGATTTGCATAACGCCGCCCAAATGTTCACGCAAAGAAAGAAGGCGTAACTTTTATTCTCGCTGTAGTATTGTTGCCGCCGCCGCCATGTCGTGAAAGCACTGTGTGATTCATTGTGAAAG
>NW_015544185.1:842676-850906 GCF_001515605.1 Sinocyclocheilus anshuiensis | reverse complement strand
GGCCTTCCGCCTTCCAAAAGAGGACGATATCTGCTTCGTCATGCCTGGAGCTGATCCGTGCTGGTTGCATACTACAACAGCGGAGTCCAGCCTGGGGTTGTCACATGTTGTTGCCGCAAGCCCGCCGGACGCTCCTTCGTCGAATCTGCTGCCTCTGCTCACTCTAACCCTGTATGTTCAAGTGTTGGTTTTTCTATTAAGTTTGCCTTTGGTTAGTTATTTGATGGTATAAAAACGGGGTGTGGTGTCATGATTGTGTGATTGTTCTGCAGGAGTTTGAGCAGGACTTTAATACCGCAGCTCCAGCTCATGATCAATACTGCTCAGATTTGTGCTCCAAATAAATGAATCACTACTGCACAGACTCAAGCTCCAAATGAATCACTACTGCTCAGTCTCGGGCATGGAATAAATCACTACTGCTCAGTCTCGGGCACTGAATGAATCACTACTGCTCAGTCTCGGGCACTGAATGAATCACTACTGCTCAGTCTCGGGCAATGAATGAATCACTACTGCTCAGTCTCAGGCATTGAATGAATCACTACTGCTCAGTCTCGGGCACTGAATGAATCACTACTGCTCAGTCTCGGGCACTGAATGAATCACTACTGCTCAGTCTCGGGCACTGAATGAATCACTACTGCTCAGTCTCGGGCACTGAATGAATCACTACTGCTCAGTCTCGGGCACTGAATGAATCACTACTGCTCAGTCTCGGGCACTGAATGAATCACTACTGCTCAGTCTCGGGCACTGAATGAATCACTACTGCACAGACTCGGGCTCCAGATGAATCACTACTGTGTAGTTTGAGCTCCTGAAGTCATCGGCTCAGGATGACAGCGGCCATTTCTGGGATGTTTTGGCTGCACTTTTCTATAGCTGAAGGAAGAAGAGGCACATCATCCATCTTTTCTTACAGTCTATAGGTGGTACTGTGCATATGTCAAACGAATCTGTCCATGCTGATCTGTAGTTGAGTATACTTTGTGTATACTTAGCTAACCCCACTAATTAAAGGGATAGTTCACCTTCAGTTGCTGGTCCCCATTTACTTGCATAGTGTTTTTTTTTCCATACTATGGAAGTCAATGGAGACCAGCAACTAAATGTGAACTATCCCTTTAATACTATTTGGTTTTCATTTAATAGTTTTTTTTAAGAGCAGCCAAGAGTCAATGGCTTTTGTCTCTCACTCCATCCCGTCGTCAATACAAACTATTTCTCAAAAACACACAAACACAAATGAAAATCCCCCACCCTCTCCAGCACTCGCCGATAGTGGCACATGTATAATTGCATTGTGCAACAGTGCGCACCTTAGAGGAAATAATTACCACCATAAAAAGAGCAATTACTAACCTGGCAGAGAGCAGCCGTAAATTTTAATGCATCTGCTTGGTGACGGCAGTTCATACAAATCTGTTTATTTATATGTCTGAGTTACAGCATTGACAGACATAAAAAAAACAAAATAAAAAAAAAAACCTTTGTCACGCAAAGCAGATGTACCGAATCAAACCAAATGTTTCAAGATGTGCAATGAAGGCACTTCTCGCTCCACGTTTCACTCGTGCTCATAAAGATTTTATTCCAGTGTCAAAAATAGAACTCGTGCACAATGGGAACTATCCATTTTCGATTGAGTCGAGGTCGTTCAATTCATCTCACTGTACTAAAGCTTCTACAAATTGGAAGTCATTGTCAGAGGGTAATTCGTTTTCATCTTAAAAACCCCAGCTCGTAATAAAGAATCATTTAAATTATATGAACGCACGACTGAATGGTTTCGGTAATTTGCATCACAAGCAGAGGCACGGGCTTCAGGTGCCGTGACACAAGCAAATGCAAAGATGCATTAAAGAGAGCACTGAGAGCTCCAGCGCCCGCATCTGGTCAGCGACACCCGAGTGCCCCAAAGAAAGTGTCACGTTTTGGGGGGGATGATTCTAGTAGATTCTCACTGTCAGAAAATGGATCACAATCTGTTAGCTGTCTCTGTCTGAGAAAACGCTCATCAATCACAGTCCTCCTCGCATTATGATGGCTGAAATATGACTGTCTGCGATTCGAACTCTTTTGAGGGTGAAAAATTAAAAACTGATTGAATGTTAGAGGCCGTTATTAAAGGTCATCGTTTGTAATATTCTCAGGGAGGATTAGCATGGTGTCGTCTTTCAGTTGGAATAACAATTGAGAGGCTGACAAGCCCGGAGAAGAAGTGTTTATTTATTAGGTTTCGCTTAGGAAAAGTAACAGCACTTTTTACAACCTGCCAGTTAATAGCAGAAGGATGGATGGTTTTTACTTGTCGGGGTGTTTTTTATTACACAGTTATGTGTAATTTTGTAGTATTTCAAATATGCTAAATATGTGAACAGCAATTATATTAAAAAATGTACAAATATTTTGTTTAAAACTTCAAATGGCAAAATATATTACAAAATATCACAGAATAAATATTATTCCAATCTTAAAATACATTTTGGCTAAATGCAAAACGTATTTTCTAAACTATTATTCAGACAAAATTATGTGATTTTTATTATAAAAATTTGATTTTATAAAAAAACAAAAACAAATTAAAATTACTGACAATATGTTTATGTATGTGTTTATGTAAACAAACAGTAAAATAGTAAGATAGTAACAGTAAAATAACTAACTTATAATATATAACTGAACATTTTAAATATATTTATATAAATCGTGTGTGTGTGTGTGTGTGTGTGTGTGTGTGTGTGTGTGTATATATATATTTCAAATCAAATCTAAATCTATATTATTTCACCCTAGAACACCCTAATAAACAAATGTATAGCATTGCATTAAACAATGCAGAAACTGCATATCATCGTGGTGGCTAGTTTTACATAGTACAAAGTACCTATTATCCTCAGAAATTGTAAAAAAAATCTACAGTTTTAACTGTTCTTCTTGAACATTTCTTGCACAGTATAATTTTGTCTGTCTGGAACTGTCGGCACTGTGTTCTCAGGTCAATTTAAATTCACTGCAGCCTCCATCAAATCAAAGCAAACTCCAAAAATGCCTTAGCACAAGCAACACTGTCAATGTAGATTATGCTGTTGATTGATGACTGTAAAAAATGCTTACAAAACATGTTACGGCCACGGTGTCAAAAAGAAAACGTATGCTGTTGAACACAGCTAGATGCACCGAACGCTTTCCCTTTTACAGGGCAACAGCCGTCAATCACAGCATTCAGCATGGTGAACGCCACTATAGTGTTGCCAGTGAGTCTCAACTTGATCTGGCATACTGACTACACTTGCTACCAGCAACGTCTCAATATCATTTATCACTCTCAGCAAAGTAAGCTCCGGGGCATTTATTTGCTTAGATTTACCGCACTGAATTAACATCAATTC
Source organism: Sinocyclocheilus anshuiensis (assembly GCF_001515605.1). Classification (NCBI taxonomy): domain Eukaryota; kingdom Metazoa; phylum Chordata; class Actinopteri; order Cypriniformes; family Cyprinidae; genus Sinocyclocheilus; species Sinocyclocheilus anshuiensis. Next base: position 847,511 of record NW_015544185.1, on the reverse strand, counting down.
CATTACTTTCACATTTAATCTTTATAAACAGTATAAACAGTGATTTCTTACATCAAAATGTACAAAATCAAAATGCAATTTTTAGTATGTAGTAATATACTACTAAGCACTTTACAAGTCCAATCAAAGGTGTCAGAATAGTATGGTTAGTATATTTGAGTTAGCCCCATGCTTATATGTCAAAATTACACCATTCTGCTGAAGAAAAAAAAAGCTTTCTTAAGTTACTGCCATTCAAAGTAGTTGTGTATACTGAAATAAAATATATAATAATAATAATAAAATAAAATAGATTGATAAAATAAAATGACAAAAAAAATAAAATAATAATAATAAAAGTAACAAGATCAAAAAGACAAAATAAAATTACATAAAATTAAATAGATTGATAAAATACAAATAAAACAAAGTGACAAGATAAAATAAAAATAAAATAAAAAACAAAAGCGAGTAAATAAATAAATGTAAGGAATTTAACTCATTAATTCTATTTCTAGATTGTCTTTTAGAATCATCATGCAAGTGTTCCTCTGTTGCAACGAGAAAACGCGGGTCAGTGGGATTTCAGAAGGACAGGACGCAGATGTTCAATGGGTCATGTGGCGTCACGCTGTATAGAGCCCGTGTTTGCAGGCCTGATGGTGTCAGTTAATTTACTTCCTGTGCCTACACTGGTTCCATACATTAGCGATCACGAGACATCACGAGGTTTCTATATGTGGTGTAAGAACTTTTCAGTCCTGATACAAAAGATCTCTGTGTTATCTCCTGATTGGATTAGTTCAGACCTCATGATGAGCTGATTCAGTGGCATATCAGTGTCCGTTCATGATAGAAATCCATACATAAATAATATTCTGTTATGGCTGACAATATTTTGTGGAGGCCCTTTTAAAAGAAAGAAATTGGTTAATATTTCCTTGTCAGCTGACTTTGACATCACAGCTAAGGATAGTCGCTAGTAAAGAACAACTAACAGGGTCTAACTGAACTAACCAACTAAACGTGATACGTAGATCCATAAACCAGCTGGCGTTTCTATCAACTCACTTGTACTTTCCCATCATTAATGTAGTGCATACTTTCAGTGCATAGTAATTTGAAATGTTTAACTATTCATCATACAAAGCTTTCGTAGGAGAAAACGTATAAAAAAAAAAAATTAATAAAAAAAATAAAGTATTATGGATAATTTTTATGTACCATTTTTGTCCTTTATGGAGCTTTACAGCAAGTGGTCTCCCACCCACTTCTATTGTGTGGACAAGAACCACCTGGAAATTCATCAAAACATCTATTTTCTACAGATGAAAGAACGTCATAAAGTGACATCAAAGTGAGTAAATAATGAATTTTCATTATCATTTAAAACTATTCCTTTACCATAATTTTGCAATATCACATAAAAATCATTGCAATTAATTCAAATAACCTGTTTTACAAGTGAAGGTCACAACAAAATGAGTTTCTGAATCTGCTGTGATGATTTCAGACACCTCAAACCCATTCTAACAGAGACAGCTGTTGCTCCGTTTTCTTCCAGGCTAAGGTCAAACCGCCACAGAGACAAAACAAAAACAAACAAATAAACCCGGAGCTACGACTGCGGTCGGCCGCCGAATCCCAAAAGCCTGAGATCTGACAGATTGCACTCTGGGTTATGGAGCCATCAGCGTCTCTGGTACTGGCTGGTGTAAGTAACACAATCTGGTGTCTAATTTCCACCAGCTGTTCACCACGCCACCGGAGAGGAGCGGCTAGTGACCGGGGAAGAACACCTTGATGATCCGCGGCCAGAGTGATGACAATTAATTTTTCATACTGAGCAGATCGCATTAAAGAGAGACATGAGAGCGCTTAGCACGAGGAGGAGTGGAACCCAAACAGATGGATGAGGACAAATACACACAGCCATGGAAACACACACTGCTGGGTGTCGATACATACAGTCACAAAAACAACAGCTAAAGAACAAGAGACGTATGGAGGGGCAAACACATTCAGGCCATTATTTGAGGAGAAACTGATGGAGTTGTTATTAGAAGTGAATTTAGAGCACTTCAAAAACTGCACAGCAACACCCTAGCAACCAGATGTCAATGCAATTGAAACCACACAGAATAAATTTAGCAACTTGCCTAAAAAATACAAAATGCCTTTGCAGCCACCCAGAACACCCTAGCAACTGTTAAGCAATGCACATAAACACATTCAATACAAACACACAGCAATGCCCTGGCAACCAACCATATGACCCTATCAATCGCATAGCGATGCACTTAAAACCATTCACAACTCTTCAGCAGCTGCATAGCAATGCCCAATCAATCATACAGCAATGCACTTAAAACTGTTCAGAACACTTCAGAAACTACATAGCACTGCCCTAGCAACCACCCATAACACTCTAGTAATGACAATGTAAATAAAACCATTCATAACAACTCAGCAACTTCATAGCAACTACCCAAAATACCCTAGCAACTGTAAAGGAAAGCTTTAAGAAAAAACATTCAGACACTTTAGAACATGCATTAAATCATCCTAGCAACCACCTTTAACACCCTATCAACTGGATGGCAATGCACCTGAAACCATTCTGAATTTAGCAACTGCACAGCAATGCCCCAGCAACCACCCATAACACCCTAGCAACCATACAGTAATGCAAGAAAACCATTATGAATGCTTCATCAACTGAACAGTAACAGCCTAGCAACTGAACAGTAATGCATTTAAACCATTCAGAACACTTAAGCAACTGCGTAACAACACCCTAGCAACTGTAAAGCAATGCATTTAAAACCATTCAGAACACTTCAGGAAACTGCATAGCAACGCACGAGCAACCACTTATAACACTCTAGCAACCTCAATGTACATAAAACCATTCATAACAATTCAGCAACACCCTAGCAACCACCCATAACACTCTAGTATCCTCAATGGACATAAAACCATTCATAACACTTCAGCAACTGCATAGCAACACCCTAGCAACCACCCAGAACACTCTAGCAACCCAAATACATACATAACCATTTAGAACACCCACCACCCAAACACCCCAGCAAAGGTAAGAGCTGCTGAAATGTTTTGAGAATGTTTTGCGATTGCGTTTGGTGCTGCAAGCAAAGAAATTACACACAGCAGTTTTAATTTAAAAAACATACGTTTTTTTTCTCCCTCTATTTTCTAAGTGCTGCCACGTTAAATGCAGATAGAAAAAGTCAAATGCTGTCTCAGTAGCACAGGTGTGAAATTGCAGCAGAAGGAAATTGTTTAATGCGCGAGCAACAGTGTAGATTGATAATGAAGCTGTGTGGGTTTGTGCCCTTAAATACGAAGCAGAAGTAATTCTGTAGACAGAACGTGCTCTATGAAGCTCATCTGAATGTGATATTAGAATGGCAGGAACCTCAGAAACATACTAAAAAGAAAAGCCTATTGCGTGTGGCGTAAGTGTTTGTGTGGCTGGGTCCCTTGTTAAGTGTATGTCCAAGGATAAATTGAGTGTATGACACTGTATAATTCAGTCGCTGAGCGGTGGGCCGCCTGCTTGGTCACACCAATTTACTGAAACAGTGACTGCACAAAATCCATCCCACTAAATGATCCGTTTATACAGCAACACATCCCATTAGACCACATCACCTAGCAACAGTGGCAAAATGCATTTATAGTAACATTAACATCACAGCGTCCATAAATTTCATAATATACAATAGCGAAACAACACACTGTAATTGCACAATAAGAATGTGCTATACAATCCACAAAATTATTATTTTGACTCTGAAATAAAATTGAAACAGGACAGTTTGAATTAAAAAAAAAATCGAATTATAATTATGTATTATAATAGAGGTGAGAGCTATATTACAGGAAAGCATATAAAAATGAATAAAAAATATTGAAAAAAAAAACTGTGTTCTTAAAAGGTAAAATATTGAAGAGATAATAGAAAATTGTTAAGTCAGTGCTAGAGGAAGGCAGAAAATATCTAGGAATTAGTGTTCACAATTAAATATACAACACCAATAAAAATAATAAAAAATTAATAATGACTAATAATAGCCAATGAAGAAGGCCCTAATATATTATACTGACTAACCTTTCCATATTCACAGCTGGAATATAATATCAAACCACACAATAACCATGATATCCATTCATAATGACAAATGAGGTCACAGGTGAAAAAACAATAAATGTCATTTGAGAATATTTATGGAGGAAGAGATAATGCAAACCTTATACAAGCTTATACAAAACCAAACACATAGCAATATAATACATTTGAATCAAGTACATTTGCAGAGTCTTAAACACCTCAATAAATAATCTGACATTATTGAACAGAGCGGACTGATGTGTGTCCGAAACTGTCCAACAAGAAAAACAATCAAGCTAGTGGTAAAACAAGAGAGATTATGCTGCTGCTGCTGCTGCTTGCTGATTGTGTTCGAAACATGAAAAAGCTGCTTTCACAGAGGTATGAAGACAAAGGCACAAACAAATCTCAAATTTGCTGCTAATCTGGTTTTGAAGGATGTATCCTATCCTTCGCTGCCTATATGATATCCCCCATATGTGCCGCTCAGATGGAGTTGTATGGAGTATATACAGTAAATACATGTATTATATTGTATATGTAGTATACTTCACAGTACTCCATTTTCTATTACAAAAAATAAGTTAATTGATTTATATAACTCATGTTATTATAATACATAACATATAGTTATGTATTATAGTTACATGAATATTATATTAATTAAATTATTAATAAATATGTATTATAATATAGGCCTATATATATATATATATATATA
>NW_015544185.1:836862-841657 GCF_001515605.1 Sinocyclocheilus anshuiensis | reverse complement strand
CCACCCACGTGTACACGCCCTAGTCCCTTGACTCCCCCATGTCAAAACAATGCCAGAAAGTGAAACGCGCAGAAACGTGAAGCGCGATGAAAAAAAAACTGTATCGCAAGCTCATACTAGACTGAAACACAAAATAAAAGGAGAGTTGCAAATAAATTTGTAGCTATGGCCATGGAAAATATGCATTGCAAAATAATTGCCTTTGCTCTGCTTTATTTATATTTTGCGATTCTTTATTTTTGTTTGCAAAACTTTCTCACAATACTTCCTTTTATTTTCCAATTCTTTATTTTTGTTTGCAAGAAGCCCATTTTTTTCCCCAATACTTTAATTTTAATTTGCAAAACTTTAATTATTTTGCTAATATTTGTGGCACTGAATCAACTCCACAAGCTAGTAGTGACTGTTGACTCTGCCACACACACTGAACGCGTCATTCTGCATTCTCAGATAAAATGTGGCAATCCAAAAGAGTGAATGTAATCACCATTCTGGCATAAGTTTGCTTCAAGAATGACCACACTGCTGACATAATCTTATTGCTAGCAGACCCTGAGCACATGCGAGTTGTCTTATCGGCATACGAATATATATACTTATATTAGTGCTGGGCAGTTTGACCAGTTTTTTTAAGGATTGTGGCGGTTTGATGGTTTATCACAGTTTTCCCCTGACTGGGCCTTCATATGAATCAGAATGCATGAAACAGTTTCAAAAGCACTGCACCACACCATTTCACTATGCAAACAAAGCTGCATGAGCAGTTTTTGATTTAAATTAGATTGTGTAATTTCACAATTTAAAGCAAAAACAGAATGGTCTGTCTTCAGCTTTGTGAAACTGTACTACATAAAATATACCTACACTAAACTAAAACAGCAGACGGGCTGAATGAGATGCAATTTCATTCTCTGTCAGCAGGTGGTGCTTATTGAACAGCAGGTATACAGCATTTCCTTGGTTACCGCTGTAAACACAGCAAAGCTGCCCTTATGAATCTACTTTAAAGGGATAGTTCACCCTAAAATGAAAATTCTGTCATTAATTACTCACACATATGTCGTAAGACCTTCGTTCATCTTCCGAACACAAATTAAGATATTTTGGAAGAAATCCAAATCTTTCTGACCCTGCATAGCAATGCAACTGAAACGTTCCCAGGCCCAGAAAGGTAGTAAGAACATCGTTACAATAGTCCATGTGATATCAGTGGTTCAACTGTAATGTTATGAAGCTACGAGAATACTTTCTGTGCACAAAGAAAGCAAAAATAACCAACTTATTCAACGATTTCTTCTCTTCCAGGTCAGTCTCCGCTGCCATTCATGAGAGTACCAAGACGCATCCTTTATAACATTACGGTTGAGAAAACATACTGCTCATCAGATCGCATTATTCAGTGGATAAAGAAATATGAAGTAAACCTGTAAATATATCAATATTTCTCCAAGTATGCACACTTTTAGACTATAAGCCCTAATGGGTGCTGTTCAGTGCAGCTATTGTGAAAACAAATAAACCACAGCAGTGGGTTTATACAGTTTATGTGTGTTGTTATTCTATTCAAAATATCATACATTACCGATTGATATTGCACTCCTGACATAAATGAAGAAATTACTGTCACTGCAATCTAGTTTTATCATAACAGTGGTCAAATATCGAAGCTGGAGTCTTTAATCTTTCTAATGATACACAGTTTGTCCAGATCAAGTAAGAGTGTGATGTTTTAACGTGCTGTGAATGTGAAACAGCAATAATCTGAAGCCACTGGCTAGTCTTTGCAGGTTAAGTTAACTCTCAGTTCGCAATGCTGTCTACGTTGCTTACACACTTGTACCAGTATGCCGTTTTTTTTAATTAATACTGGTTACGTAATTCAAACCAGTTAACTGTTTGAACTATATCACCCAGCACTAACGTAATGCTCCCAGTCTATCTATCTATCTATCTATCGAGAGAGAGAGAGAGAGAGAGAGAGAGAGAGAGAGACTGGGAGCATTACCTTTGACATCAACAACAAAAGACATGAGAAGCCTATTTAAAGCTGTGCACAAGTATATGGTTAGATGCATTTTATTATTTGCATTTAATACTGTTGGCCTACAACCCATGGGTCACTACCCAGCAATTGAAAACCACTTTATTCAGTCATCAGACATGACGTGATGGTGCTTTAAATGCCCGTCTGAAACCAGTCTGTTAAGTCAGTGTTGCAGCTGCCTTGGGTTAGGGCATAGCCTGCATCTGTGGCACACCAAAAAGCTCTGTGTGTGCACAGGTGTATGAGTGGACAAATGAGACATGCTCTATCATCGAGTTTCAAGAGCACTTTTACGCACAGACATCTCTCTGGAGCATATGCCCGCATCCTGTTGCAGCAGATGGATTTACGTGTTTGTTAGCTGATTAATGTCGTGGCGGGGACTGTATTGTTTGCTGCTGAGGGTCTTTAGACAGGTAATTTGTCACACGCCGACTGAAACTGTCAACCGCGGTCAGGTAGAATGCTGTCATGGCGACAACGTTCTTTTTCACCATGGTTACCATTCCCCTCAGCGCATAACACGGGGGTCTGGCAACAGAAAGTGTGCTGAAAGTGTTCTCAGATGCTTCAGAAACCTGGTGAAAAGTCACTTTTGCCATCTATATTCTGATTACTGAAGGTGCAGAAAGCAGAATAAGCCAGCTCAATCCATGCGAAGCAATGCCCAAAAAAACAAACAAAAACAAAAAACATAAATAATCACATTTAATCATTAAAATTAAGAAAGAAAAAAAAAACTTTCAACACCATCAAATTTTGCTCAGTCAAAAATGGAAGTCAGAAAATGATCACATTTAATAACATTACAACTACTCTAAAACAATCAAACAATACTATTAACAAACAGTACAAAATCCAATAAATTTTCTCAAAACAATTAAACAATACTATAAACATAATAAATACTTAAAAATCCAATAAATACTATAAACATATTGCTCAGTCAGAAATAGAAGTCAGAAAAAGAATTAAATTCTACATAAATAACCACATTTAATAAAATTAAAACGACTCTGAAAACAATCAAATAATACTATAGCATAATAAATACTCCAAAATCCAGTAAAATCAAACAATATTACAAACATAATACTCCAAAATCCGGTGAATACGCTGAAAGCAATAAATCAATCAATACTATAAACATAATAAATATTCCACAATCAAAACATACTGTGAAAAACTAACAATCAAACAATAGTATTTATAATAAATACTCCAACATCCAATAAATACTCTGAAAAAAACAACAAAAAAAAACACTATAAATAATAAATACTCCAACATCCAATAAATACTCTGAAAACAATCAAACAATATTATAAACATAATAAATACTCCAACATCCAATAAATACTCTGAAAACAACCAAACTACAATAAATAGAATAAATACTGTTCCCTATAGGGGTCACCGTCAGTGTGAGAAGATAAAGGACACTAGGAATGTTTCCACAGGAACATTTCAATCAAGGTCTCAACTCTGACTGTGTTTTCCCAAGCATGTTAATCTCTGCTCTGATTTGCGGGACGTTTGGTATCAAATTGAGACAGTAATTAAAAGGGAATGAGTTTAATTGTGTGGAAATGGAGTCACACCTAGTCAGTTCTGAAATATATCACTGCCAGAAATGGTGCAGGTCTATCTGTAATTCAGAATGGCAGGTAGGTGTGTGTGTGTGTGTGTCAGAATGGCGGGTAGGTGTGTGTGTGTGTGTGTGTGTGTGTGTGTGTGAGAGAGAGAGAGAGAGTGAGAGAGTGAGAGAGAGGGAGAGTGAGACCTGACCCAGCCTGACCTTCATCTCTGTCTGTATACAGCATGTACATTTTAATTCAACAAGGATGCGTTAAATTGATTAAAAGTGACAGTAAAGACATTTATAATGTATCAAAAGATTTGTATTTCAAATAAATGCTGTTCTTTTGAACTTTAAATTCATCAAAGATTAAAAAAAAAAAAAACAGGTTTCTTGAGCCGCAGATCAGCATATTAGAATGCTTTCTGAATGATCATGTGACACTGAAGACTGGAGTAATGATTGAGGATAGAATATATTAAAATAGAAAACAGTTTTTTGAAATTGTAATAATATTTCATAGTATTACTCGTGTTACTGTATTTTTGATCAAATAAGTGCAGCCTTGCTGAGCAGAAGAAACTTCTTTCAAAAACATAAAAATCTTACCGAAGATTTCTATTATGAAAAAAGGGAACTTGTTTTGTATACAGCACACACAATTCTTTAAATGAAACTTATGAATGCTCTAACAAAAACACAACAAAGGCTCAGAACAGATGTACTAAGACCTGAAAACATCAGAGCGGATCAGAACAATTCAATAGAAAACAAACAACAACAAATGTCAAATTTCAATTCAGATTCTCCAGGAGGATTGTTCGTAATGGAATTTTAAAAGGAGAAATGAAAAGAGGCAGATGAATGACAAGGATAATCTCTATTGTTGATGCTTGTTGGCTGTACGGTTGGTTTCTCTTATGTAAAGACACGGCATGACCATCTGTCTCCTTACAGTGAACTCTGTACTGCAGTTATATCTGATCAAATGCACATTATTATTCTTTAGCTCGGGTTAAACAAATCAATTTTGCTTGATTGAAACAGCAGCTACGCTAATTATGTCTCTATTTGTTTCTCTGTTTTTGCCACGGGAACTAGGATTTACACAAGCTTCAGTCTGGATCCAGAACACCTGAGAAGAGATGATGCCAACCCCTCAGAGGACCTCA
>NW_015544185.1:831649-836566 GCF_001515605.1 Sinocyclocheilus anshuiensis | reverse complement strand
AGAAACCTAATTTGCTGTAAAGTTGCTTTGCAACGATTTGTATCGTGAAAAGCGCTATACAAATAAACTTCTATAGAATTGAATAAAAAAATGAAAAATGCACATAAAATCAATATTAACTTAAAAAAATTCAATATTAAATACACTTTAAAAAATATTGATTAATACAATAATAATACAACTATAATGTCTAAAATAATAAATAACACTGCATTGTACATGCCCAAAACATAGTACTCTAATGTATTTCAAGGTATGCCTTGGTAATACCATGTTGCTTAATGAACTTACAAAAAAACTACCTAAAGTTACCATGGTGATGTGATGGGATGTACCATAAAATAAAGCTAAAGCTAAATAGAAATATATTAAAAAGAAAAAAACAAAAACTTATACAAATGGATTATCAATCTGTGTTACATTAAGTCATTCCACATTCATCTGAAGCTCTGCTGGGATGTGCTGTAGGGGCGAGATGGCTTTAGATTAAAAAAAAAAAATCATACCTGTTATGAGAAAGAAAAGCCAAAAAAACAAACCAAAGCCTGATTACCATATTCATACCTTTACATTAACATGGAGGCAGAATACTATATTATCACAATATCATTATCGGTGTTGTTTTTGTTTTGTTTTTTTCATTCATTTAAAATCAAGCTGAAATAAAATATCAATATTAGACAAAAAACTTAATATTTTTCCATTTCAGTTTTATTTCATTATTAATTTTCATAATTACTAAAATTAAAGAAAAAACAAACTCATAAATATAACTAAATATATTACTAAATTATACTAAAATAACGCTGCATGGCACATGTCCAAAAACATGGTACTATAATGTATTTTAAGCAATACCTTGGTATTACCATCAATATAGTGTCTAAAATATGGTAATACCATGGTACTTTTATATACTGAACTTACAAAAAAAAAAAGAACCAAAAGGTACCAAGGTACTAGAGGTATGTACCATGGTAGTACCATGGTTTTCTTGGAAGTACCTTGGAATTTCAAGGTACAAGTATTTCAGTAACATGGTATATTTTAAGGTTCCATAGTACGGCCATCCGATACCATTACTATAGCTTGGACGGGTAATGATACCATGTTAGTTTTGGTATTTACATGGTGCACATTAAAAAGGACTACCATGGTATTAGCATGGTGCATGTTAAAGATGTAAAGCACAAACTGAAGATGCACCTGTCTGCTGTGTGAGAAGGTATGTGCTGTTGTTGCTCTGCTCTCCGATGGACAGACCAGTGTCATTAGTCACAGGCCCTCTCCCTCTCATTAACTCGGCCGGTCGCTATGGCAGCCACACAAAGGCCGTCCCCTCCCTGCCTGCACATGGAGGGTGAGAGGCCAATTAGAACAGGGCACATTGACACACTGTGATTACCTCTCCACAAGCCGAGGAGAAACAGACTGCGAAAAACAGAGGTGGCAGAAGGTAGAGGAAGAGGTGGAAGCCGAGAAAAACCAGACACATCTCATGTCATCGAGCTTTCGTACCCTAGTGAGCTGCCTACCTAGACAGCATTTTAAGGCATCATATGTGTGCTAACCAGGTGCTGTAATGTATCTGTCCACACTGAAAGCAAAAATTCTGCACAGTGCAGTGGCAGCCAATCAAAACACACACGATATTTAATATTCAGCGATAGTGGTTCACAGCTTCACAGCATGACACTGCAGAAATAGGAATCCAGTGACCAATTAAAAAAAACTCTGATTTACATGGAAGAGGCTGGTATAGAGTTCTGCAGAGATGATGTATCTTTGTAGGCCAAAACCTGGAAACGCATGTTAGCACTTCTGGTTCAATCATCCTGAAGTCAATAGGTTTATTAAATGGGTTGTTGGTTAAATGCCTGAAATGAGGTCTGTGGTGAACACAAGCTCAGGATATTTTCACATTTTATTCTACAAAATAAAATGCATCAGTAATACCCCTTGTGATTTTTTTTAAAGCTTTTACTGGTCTTGAAAAAGGCGGTTGCTACAAGCGTCTAAATAGGACTATAGAGGTTTTAATGTTTTTGAAATAAAAACGGAAAGATTTGTCGGAAGCAACACCAAGTCATGTGACCATGGTGTAGTTCGTTTATAGCCTATGTTTAGCTTCTAATGACTGTATTTAGGCTCAAGATTCATAAATGTTGTATTCATTCATAATAAACAAAACATGTAAGAATCATAATTTTTGTTAGTCACAGAGCTTATTTTCTGCGATAATCCAAAATCCAATTGAAAAATCCAATTTGGTGTTGAAGGAACCAGGGTGATGCTAACTTCTGGGTTGGCCTGCAAAAATATCACTAAGACGACAATCCCAGAATGCACTGAAACTAGCTCAAAAATGTCCAGGATTACACACTATAATATAATTAATTCAGTACCTAGAAGTATTTATTACATTTGTTCACCCTAATTGAAAATGAACTTTTTCCTCTTAATAATTGTGCATGCTGTGTATTTTCGATCACCCAGACTAATGCAAATTAACAATGATAATTATTCTAATGCGTCCTGGACAAAGGGAATGCACTACCTACTCAACTATAATTAAACTGTTGTGGTATAAAAAGGGTTTTAAACTTGTGGTTACATGTAGCTTTCAAAAATAGTAATTAAAAAACAAAACCGTCTGATTGTAATCTTTGGAAAAGTTCATGCAAATGCATGCACATTTTATGCACATTCATCAGTCAAAATGTTGCATTAATGATGCAAATAAAAGTCAAGAATATTTGACTTTTTTCACTTTATCAACATGCAGTGATAGCCTATTAATTTTTCAGTTTTCGGTCACATGACTGGCATGGAGCCCTAGCAGTCAAACATCCATAGAACCACAGCACTGTCCTGTTAACTGATCTGTTTCAAGCCACAAATATTTAGATCACTTCTCAAAACAGGAAAAAACATAAGATATGTGAACAACGTTTTTGGGCAAATATGATCCATATACAGCACCTGCCTGTCTTTTTCAATCACTAAAAACAGGTGGACATTCTAAAAAGCAATATTATGGATAGAGGACTCGTATTTTAGCCAAAAGCTACAGTTTTAAGTTAAAACGTCTTAACGATGGATTTGTTTCTTACAACACGCAGCTTTCCACTTCACAGGATGCTAATTGATGAACTGGAGTGGTGTGGATTACTTGTTGGTGAGCAAGTGATGGAATGTAAACATTCCTCCAAATCTGTTCTGATGAAGAAACAAACTCATCTACATCTTGGATGTCCTGAGAATGAGCACATTTTCAGCAAATATTCATTTTTGGCAATATTATGCAATATGCATTTCCCAAAGTTGATTACTGTTAGCAACACTACCTAAAAGTCAAATGCGGAATTTAAATATCCATTTCAAATCTGAATTTAAGTAGCATAGATACACATTTTAGTAAACTACTTTCTATTTGATATAAAGTATATTTTTTGAGTCAATAACTTTGCATCTCATCGTTCTGTGCTTCTCTGTTCTTATAAATAGGCAGATGGGAGTGCATGAGTCTGTAATAGTCTCAGTGTTTTGCTTTCATGTGCTAATATGCAGACTGCCTGTCTGCACACTAAATGACTAAAGAGGGTGAGAAATGAGATATGGAGAGTTATCGGAGTTCAAAGTGATGAGCAGACGCTTGCATTATGATAGCATTAGTTGTCAGCTATAATCTACCTTACTCACCGCTTTTTTCCCGATGTATCTAGCTCATCAACCACTGTGCAAATGGATGTAATGTTTTGATCTCACAAGTACCAAGGCGGCCTACAGGTCAGAGTGTGCATCAAATCAACCAGTAATTATGGTAATATTATGAGACATTCATATCATGTAACTTTTCAAGCTTACACTATATGAAGTGAAAATACAGAAACCTTATTAATGTAATCCTGAGAGCAAAAGCAGCCATTATTTAGCTACAGTACACTATTACAGGAGTAACCCGAATGATTTTAGAAACGTTTAACAATTTAGACTTTGGATAAAAATGTAATTTTAAAACTTTAAAAAGTGACATTTTGTTGATATATCTCATATGTATAGACTCCTGATGTTAGATGCAATGTTAAAACAGTAATATTGTGAAATATTATTACAATTTAAAATAACTTATTTTATTTTAATAACAAATTATTTCTGTGATCAAAACTGAATTTTCAGCATCATTACTCCAGTCTTCAGTGTCACATGATCCTTCAGAAATCATTCTAATATGCTGATCTGCTGCTCAATAAACATTTATTATTATTATCAGTGTTGAAACCGTTGTGCTGCTTCATATTTTTGTGGAAACTGTGATTTTATTTTTTGCAGGATTTTTTGATTAATAGAAAGATCAAAAGAACAACATTTCTTTCAAATACATCTTTTGTAACATTATCCATCTTTTCTGTCACTTTTGATCAATTAAGCACACCCTTACTGAATAAAAGTATTTAATTTTTAAATTAAAACCTTTCTGACCCCAACGTTTTGAACAGTAGTGTAAATATTTTTAAAGTAGACCAACTACTGATCACAATATAAAAATAAAAGCTATAAAAAAATATCTGTGGCATCTACTGTATATCAGAGTGGCATAACTTCTGATATAATATGCAAAACAAATGGTTTAATTTGCATATTTTATAAGTTTTCAGGTGAAAAGTCACAATGCAAAAACAAGTCTTGGTTTACATGGGTACATCACATTTTGATTAAAAGAAAAATAAGAAAAATTTTTAGCCTAGATTTCCAGCAGTACTTGCCGTCACATCAAGAGTCTAGCTTGGATATTTCCCTATAATTCCTGTCATTGCTAAATAACAATGTGTGTAAAATACCACCCTTACCAAAAAGTAGTATACTTCAAGTTTATTTTAGTAAGTATACTTAAGTAAAGTTCAAGTATATTTTTTA
>NW_015544185.1:807981-831002 GCF_001515605.1 Sinocyclocheilus anshuiensis | reverse complement strand
TAAAAGTATACTTTCCTATTTTTAGTTTAAAAGAAGTATACTAATAGCACACTTGAATAAACTTCTTTTTCGCAAGGGCAGTGCAAGTAAATAGAAATAATATTTTCAGTATTAATCCAGAAAACATCACGCATATCTCCCAAGATTATTTACATTAGCACTCAGTCTAATCTCTAATAACCCCATTACACCAATCAATAGCAGCCTGAGAGCGCTGAAATACATGCTGATGCACTTTAACCTTGAGAAAGCTATCAAGTCAGTGTTTCACCGAGTTAGCGAGTTAATTTAATAGAGGAATCCATGCTGGCTGTTACCGACGCCGATGACCTTATCCGTCCGACCCGGCATTTTCCAGGGATCCTTTAGTTAGAAGCATCAAAAAAGACAACACACTCAACACACAAACAGTCCAATTCCCAGCCTCTCAATGGCCCAAACCCCTGAAGAAATCTCACCACTCGCCATTCTCAGCCGACGCTCATCTCATCTCGCTGTCTGTAAGGACGCCACTGCGGCTAGTTTGTATATGATGCTGAAAGGTTTTAGCATATGCATGCATAAAAATAATTAATAAAGATAACATGATCATAACATGGTTGCTCAATTTATTTCTGTGTCACACGATTATCCATATTATATATGTTTATAATGTCAGCTTCATTTAGTTTAATATATAATCTCTCACATTTCATCAAAAATATCTTAATTTGTGTTCCGAAGATGAACGAAGGTCTTACGGGTTTGGAACGACATGAGGGTGAGTAATTAATGACAGAATTTTCATTTTGGGGTGAACTATCCCTTTAATTTAACTATTTGGTTATGGCTGTTTACCTGAACGATTACTTGGAAAAAAATTTAAGAAATGTTGACTGAAAAATATTTGAAAGTGATGTGCCATTATATTAATTAATGTTTATTAATATTTCAATATTAAATGAAACGGAATTTAGTCATTAAATTAATTAATTGTTTTCTCAATTTATTTTTAATTATCAGCTTTTTGTATGGTATTAAAGTTACTTTGAGAATTGTGAGAATCGATATTACACCCCTAATATTGATACTGTATCATCATCAAAACACTGACAAACTGATATATTTGCACTAGTTTAGCTATAAAGGCCCTGCACTAGAAGACTCTAACAGAATATGACTAGACTTATAACACACAGACCAGCGAGTAACACAAACACAGGAATCTAATGAGGTGGGTTAGCTCATTTTCACAAGGAACATTTGACTTCTGTGTTTTTCTTAGAGAAATTGAGTCAAAGACAGCGAGAGAGAGACAGAACATTGTGTCCAGGCAGACGAAGGCGTTCCCTGTCCGGCTCTCATCTCGCTGCTTCTATGGGAACGCTTCACATACCTTTCAATAAAAAAACAACAACATGGAAAAAAGAGAAAGAAACATTTTATCCCGTGTTCTCCAGGCAATTCTACTCGCAGCACAAACACACCCACACAAAGGAACAAAATCAAGAAGCTCCAAACATGTATGCCACATTTTTCAAACACAAAGACGCATTATTTTCATAATGGTTTTCATAGGCATTTTGTCCCTGTGGCCGAAGGAGAGAGGCTGGATAAATGATGGGAGATCATTGGGGAGAAATGGCTGGGTAATAATTTAATAGCTGGTAAATTAAGTGTAAGAAAGCCACACACAGGGTTTTTTGCAGGGAAAAAAAGAGAAAATAATTGATTGTTGTAGGTTTTTTGCTGTTTTAGGCTGTAAGGACCTCTGAAATAACTTAAATAATTTGGTGAAGTTTTTAGCGCGATAAGGGATCACATTTTGAATGTATGACTGTATATTCAAGAGATCACAATGGCAGAGCCTAAATATAAATTACACGGTAACTAAGTGGGAGAGTGACTCAACTCTCAAAACGTAAATTACACCTGTGGAGGGAGATGACACGAAGGCTCTAATATCATTACAACTCCACAATCAGAGCACAGTTGGATAAATTAATCAAAACTGAAACTGAATATGGGACTATACCATGCTGTCCTACATCAGGATGTAATTTAAACTGCCCAGATTGGCATATCCTTGAAAGCTGCTGGACATGATTAGTTCTGTATTATGTTCTACAATATGTTGACTTTCTCTAGTTCTGTGTGAAGTTAAAGTGCGACATGAAGGTCAGCGCATTATTGTGGTTAATTTTTTTATTGTCGGATTATCGTGCAGTATGCATCAATGAATGACACAGTTTTGACTGTCATGGTGTGTGCATGAACGAGTGTGAAATTCCTGCTACGCTGCTTATTACGATCACTTATAATGGGCAATTTTTGCATTTAAATTGGCTTATTCTGACTGTTGACATTGAAAATGATGCATGTGTTTTTTCCGAAGGTTTATCTGGAAATTCGTTGATTACCGTTTTGACAGTGTCTGCCTGCATATTTTAGTCATAGGCTATTTGGTAATTCTCTTTAATGTATTTGCCAAGATTGAATCCATTTTCCTGGGAAATTTATCAATATATATTTTTTTCTCCAACCCAAACAATGATGAACAAGCAGCAACCTAATGTTTAAGCATAACAGAAACATTTATGACTTGTGCACTTTAAGACCTATGTAACAGGCTATGTATTAAAGTAAATGGGGTCCATTTGGAGTTCATGTTCTTGCTCCATTAAAGGGGTCATATGGTGCGATTTCATTTTTTCCTTTCACTTTGGAGTGTTACAAGCTCTTGGTACGTAAAGAAGATTTTTACATTTGCAAAGACTAAAGTCTCAAATCCAAAAGACATAACATGAGATCTCATTTGGGATTTGTCTCTTTCCTACGGGAAGAACTGCTGGTTAAGAAAAACACAGAGAGAGAGGAGACTGAAACAGCAGAAAGGCTAGAATAGAGAAGAGGGAAGGAGGAAGAAAAAGACCATAGAAAAAGAGCAGATTGGGCTAGCGGGGTGGAGGGCAGAGGGGTTACAGATTTGTGCAGGCTGCGCAGCGGTATAAAAGAAGAGCGCGCGGCACACAGAAGCTGTTAGTCTGAGAGCGGCGTGGCATAATCGATTGTGAACACCGCCACCCAGCGCAGCCAATCACAGAGCTTCACACAGACTTCTCTGGTTTAGAGCACTTGCACTCGGGGAAGGGGGTAAAAATGAACAAAAATGCAGTGATGGAAAAGAGGGAGGAAGAAAAACAGACTCTGAAGACGGGATGGAAAGCGTAGCAGACAGCCGAAGATTGGCGGGGGGCAGATTTTTTAGTGAGCCGCTCTGATGGAGTGACCTTGAGATGACAAAGAGCATTTTACGCCTAATCTGAGATGCACATGCTCTTGAGAAATCACAATCACACATGACAGGATGGTAATTCACGATGCATCCGAGATGAACTCATCTCATTTCAGACTGTTCAATGCCCAAACGCATCTGAAGGGCTTCCTACAAAAGCATCTGTCGTCTAAATACACACAACTGAAAAGGTTGCCACTGGATGACATTTCTTTAATCTTCTTAGCTCAGCTTGATGGAGATCCAAAGGCTTGCAACACAGCTTTTAAAATCAAATCTAACCTGAACAAATAAAGTTAACAAGTTTGTAGTAACCCACACAATCCATAAACAAAAACTCAACATGTGTTAACATAAGACATAATGTAAAAATTTTGTGACGAGCCTGCATGAAACCATAACTCAAACCTCCCAAAGTGTTTTTCTTCCACTTTTCAAAAGTTATTTCCTTGCCACATGAAGCCTTTGATTCATTCACTGAAGGCTCTAAAACATTAAGGCAAGCTTTCTGTAAAGCAAATAAAAGTTACTTTATTTAATACTCTGATTAACATACTCTATCTTTAACTGACACAGAGGCCTGGTTTCACAGACAGGGTTTAGGTTAAACCAGGATTAGGCCAGGGCTTAGGTTAAACCATAGTTTCAGGCCATAGTTCAATTAGGACATTTAAGTAGCTTTTAAAAATGTGCCTTAGATAAAAACACTACTGATGTGCATCTAGAGACAAATCAATGGCACTGACAGATTTTAAGATCAGTCAGTGCAAGTTTCTTTTAGTTAAAACAGCCCAGACATGCGTTTTAGTCTGGGACTAGGCTTAAGCCTTGTCTGTGAAACCGGAGGAGAGACACATAAGCTAACTATCAATGATTTTAAATAAGACTTAAGTCATGCATTATTTCTCAATTTAAAACAATAAATTAAATAAATAAATGTAATTTATATCGATTTAAAATAAAAAAAAATAAAAAAATACATCTTTCAAATAAAATATTTTATATTAAATATTTTATTATAAATTTATAGTGGCATTTTAAATTCAGACACTTAAAGACTTGTTAGTGATTTGCAGGGACTACGATTACGCTGCGAGATTACGCAGTGCCTGAAAATAGAACCCAGCAGCCTATTTTCAAAAATAGTGGAGTGTTCCTTTAAGTATGTCAGGGTTCTTTCCAAGGGCAACAAGAGAACATACTTTAAAATCTCAATTACTTAGTTGATCAGATCAAATACACTACAATCCTCAAACACTACTAATAGGCCTAAAATAGTGTTTCTCAACACTCAAATTTATTTGATGGGGGCGGTAAGGGACCTGGATAATGGGTAGGGGGGTGCTGGCCCGAAAAAGTTGAGAACCACTGGCCTAAAACATATTTTGCACAGTGCAGACAACACATTGAAAGTATGTGGTCCTGTAGTACATACTTAAAGTGTATTCCTATATTAAGTGGCAATAACAAATTTCAGTACTTAGGGGATGACAGTGTCATGTTTAAATGTATGTGCAATTTAATTAACTATAAACAAACCATAAACATGCCAACTTTAACTAACTTGCTCAGCAAGACTGTCTTAAGACATTACAAACTTTTTAGTATTACAATTTTTTAAGTGTTACATTTAAATAAGCATATAAGGCATTATGTGAACACTGGATAAAGCCGGGTTCAACATTTTTGTTTAACTTTGTTGATATACTAGAATCACAGGTTTTTAAAGAGAGAATTTTGGATATGGCTTCTTATTACTCTATAAATCCGAAAATGCTGTCAATGGCCAAAAAATGTATATACATTTTCACCATAATAAAATGTTGCAGAAAATTAGGTGAATTATATATGAACAAACCCTTAAATAAAATCCTTCATAATATAGATTGGAATAAAACTCTAAAGTTTGGTGTATGTAGTGCTGCTAAAGTGGAGATGAAAACTCATTTTGAGAAAACGGCTTTTAAAGATATGTACAGTAAATGGAAGTCTACAGACACAAATAAAGTGTAACAAAATAAACACTTAAATGTGTATTTTGGATGTTTTCTTTCCACTAGTCTAAATAAGAAAATGGAAGTGTCCAAAAAATAAAATAAAAATCACAAAATTGACCAGTGCATGAAAAAACAACGTTTTTGCCTGCAGTGTTTTAAGCTGCTTAGCTATGGCAGAAAGCGGAGCATAACTTCAACAGATAGATGAGATGACGGCTTTTAAAGATATGTACAGTAAATGGAAGTCTACAGACACAAATAAAGTGTAACAAAATAAACACTTAAATGTGTATTTTGGATGTTTTCTTTCCACTAGTCTAAATAAGAAAATGGAAGTGTCCAAAAAATAAAATAAAAATCACAAAATTGACCAGTGCATGAAAAAACAATGTTTTTGCCTGTAGTGTTTTAAGTTGCTTAGCTATGGCAGAAAGCGGAGCATAACTTCAACAGACAGATGAGATGTTGCCACTGAAGATCTTTCATTTTTAATCATCCTTAGCCACCAAGCATAACTATCTTAACCAGCCAGTTTAAACAAAAGACAATGCTAGTCAACCAATGTCAAGTTGTCTGACTCCAGCACAAGCCAACATAAACTCCCCAAGTCTGCTGGTCTTGGATCAGTGTTTTACTCCACACTCAGGGTCACAGCGATGCTGATGAGATAGCTGTATGACACTTCATTTATCTGTAGTAAAAGTGGAAACAACCAATTAACCAGCCCTCTCCCTGTGACAGGCACCATCTTCATTCATTTCCCTTTTAGTTTTTTTTTTCTGCTGAAAGAAAATGGCAGAGGTCGCTTAATAATGCTGGAAAAAGAGCGGAGAGAGAGTCAGCGAGAGTGAGAGAGATCCCATTCGCTTGACAGACATCACCTGTTCAGAAAAACCATCTCAATTATGAACAGGCATTAAAAGATGGGTTGCCAGATAAAGCCGGCTCCACCGCCGATAATGCGAGGCTCGGACGCACCGTTACTGGACTGGCACCGGGAATGAATAAAAACGGCAGAGAAGAAGGGAATGTTGTGTGTACAGATGCTCAGCAGGTGCAGGTAGAGCAAAAGTATGGCTGCCAGATAAAGCCGGCTCCACCGCCGATAATGCGAGGCTCGGACGCACCGTTACTGGACTGGCACCGGGAATGAATAAAAGCGGCAGAGAAGAAGGGAATGTTGTGTGTACAGACGCTCAGCAGGTGCAGGTAGAGCAAAAGTATGGCAAAAAAAAACATGTTGACCGCATCTGAGATGACAACAAGAAGATAGAGCATGGGTATATCACTGAATTTGTCCTTTAAAGCAATAGCTCACCATACTCTCATAAATCAGTGGCTTTGTAAATATCACAATAATAAATAACTATATTACCTCAACAAAATCTCTGAATATCACTTAAAGGGATAGTTCACCCAAAAATTAGAATTCTGTCATCATTTACTCACCCTTAAGTTGTTCCAAACCTGTATGAGTTTTTCTTCTGTTGAGCACAAAAGAAGATACTTTGAAGAATGTTGGTAACCAAACAGCTGATGGTAGCGATTGACTTCCATATAGTATGGAAAAAATATTATGGAAGTCAGTGGCTACTCTCAAATGTTTAATTTGTCTTCTTTTGTGTTTGACAGAAGAAACAAACTCATAGAGGTTTGGATCAAGTGGAGGTTGAGTAAATTTCATTTTTTGGGTGAACTATCACTTTAAGTGATTGTTTGAGATGGACATACCAAAATAAATGCCTAAAAATAGTACATTTTGCTTAAAATTTAGACTCAACATGTAAATTGCAAATAATGCAGTTTTTTAAATTAACTTCTTAATTATAAAATTTTGTTGTTGAAATATATTTATTTACACAGTGGCTGTCATAACTTGTTTCATGACAGATTTATTTAAACATAATTAAGACATCACAAACAGGTAAATTAAAATATAATAAAAAATAGTCTAATATTTCGCGAAATACTCTTCTCTAGACTTCATTTCTCTAGCATTATCAACTATCGAGCTGACTTGCCTGAGGTAAATGAAATACTAGATGATATTTTGTTTACAAGCTGTTTTGTTGACGTGTTTCTGCAGTTGAAACACTGATTGAGTGATTACATTTCCCTTTTAGTTTTTTTTTTCTGCTGAAAGAAAATGGCAGAGGTCGCTTAATAATGCTGGAAAAAGAGCGGAGAGAGAGTCAGCGAGAGTGAGAGAGATCCCATTCGCTTGACAGACATCACCTGTTCAGAAAAACCATCTCAATTATGAACAGGCATTAAAAGATGGGTTGCCAGATAAAGCCGGCTCCACCGCCGATAATGCGAGGCTCGGACGCACCGTTACTGGACTGGCACCGGGAATGAATAAAAACGGCAGAGAAGAAGGGAATGTTGTGTGTACAGATGCTCAGCAGGTGCAGGTAGAGCAAAAGTATGGCAAAAAAAAACATGTTGACCGCATCTGAGATGACAACAAGAAGATAGAGCATGGGTATATCACTGAATTTGTCCTTTAAAGCAATAGCTCACCATACTCTCATAAATCAGTGGCTTTGTAAATATCACAATAATAAATAACTATATTACCTCAACAAAATCTCTGAATATCACTTAAAGGGATAGTTCACCCAAAAATTAGAATTCTGTCATCATTTACTCACCCTTAAGTTGTTCCAAACCTGTATGAGTTTTTCTTCTGTTGAGCACAAAAGAAGATACTTTGAAGAATGTTGGTAACCAAACAGCTGATGGTAGCGATTGACTTCCATATAGTATGGAAAAAATATTATGGAAGTCAGTGGCTACTCTCAAATGTTTAATTTGTCTTCTTTTGTGTTTGACAGAAGAAACAAACTCATAGAGGTTTGGATCAAGTGGAGGTTGAGTAAATTTCATTTTTTGGGTGAACTATCACTTTAAGTGATTGTTTGAGATGGACATACCAAAATAAATGCCTAAAAATAGTACATTTTGCTTAAAATTTAGACTCAACATGTAAATTGCAAATAATGCAGTTTTTTAAATTAACTTCTTAATTATAAAATTTTGTTGTTGAAATATATTTATTTACACAGTGGCTGTCATAACTTGTTTCATGACAGATTTATTTAAACATAATTAAGACATCACAAACAGGTAAATTAAAATATAATAAAAAATAGTCTAATATTTCGCGAAATACTCTTCTCTAGACTTCATTTCTCTAGCATTATCAACTATCGAGCTGACTTGCCTGAGGTAAATGAAATACTAGATGATATTTTGTTTACAAGCTGTTTTGTTGACGTGTTTCTGCAGTTGAAACACTGATTGAGTGATTACATGAGGCATGAGATGTTCATTCATGTTTATTTCACATTAAAACTAGTAAAGAGGAAGGGGATGATCACACTCACTCACGCTACATGCTGCCATTTGAACTGCCATATTTGTGGAGAATTTGTGATATTGTCACATGCACACAATTACCACTCTTTGCCATAAATTCCTGCAGCTGCTTCAGAGTTGCTGTAGGCTTCTTGGTCGCCTCTCTGTCCAGTTTCCTCCTGGCTCTTTCATCCAGTTTGGAGTGACGCCCTGATCCAGGGAGGCTCTGTGTTGTACCAAATACCGCCCACTTCTTAATAATAGACTTCACTGTGCTTCTAGGCATTGATAAAGCCTTTACAATTTTTTTTGTATCCATCTTGTGCTTGTGCCTGTCCACAACTTTATCCCAGGGATCTTCTGACAGCGCCTTGCCACCCATAGTTGATTGTTTGCTTCAGTTGCACTACCAAGGACTGAAATGCTCCAGGAAAGCTCTTTTCATGCTGAGCTAATCAAAATGACCACAGCAGAAAGTCAAATGGCTATAGCTGTTCCTCAATACCAAGTACGCAAAGTTCGGAAGTGCGAACTCTCGAGGACGGGAGGACGCAAGTCCGGTAATTCTGCAAATGGAACAGCAGCGTACTTGATAACGTCAGTCAGCTCGTCTTGGCTACTCAGGTTATCTTCACTGTATGTATACAATACAACAAAATATGATATCAAACACCACTGCCTCTTTTCGTTTTCATTTAAACATATTAATAGCCACAAAAATGTAATTCAGGGAACGTACATACATTACAGTGAAACAAAATATTATATCAAACAGCATTGCCTCTTTTCTGTTTAAGGTCTGATTGCTTCTACTTTGTAAGTCGCTTTGGATAAAAGCGTCTGCTAAATGACTAAATGTAAATGTAACAAAGGCAGCGCTGTATTATGATTAATAAATAAATAATTTATGAAACATAACTTTGTGCTCAGCCAAAACGATATGAGCTGGAAGAAATAATAGATTCATGAGACCAAAGATTGCCTGTTAGATTTACCCAAAACTAATTTTACCTAGTGTTTAACCACTACCAGAGACATCAGAGCCAGCGGCAAATGTCAGAAGGACTAGCCGAGGTGAGGCTGCTCGGCGGATACATGAGCACTGAGCACCCGATGATCGCATGGAGATCACGTCTCCGAAATCGGCAAAGCTAATTTTCAAATAGGCGCTATCTTTATAAATAAACCGCAGATTTGAGTTTTAAACAACTACATTCTCGCCTGAAATACTCTTAGAACTGCATTTCATGACACAATAACAGTAATATTTTGAAAATTATGCGGGTTTTCTCCTCCGCCATTAACGCTCACTGGTTGGTGCGAAAAGCATTCTGGAATACCTGGCTGCCTCAAGTTCGCACAAGTCACCTCTGAATGCATCCTTGATAAAAGGGGCGGAGCAAGAACACATCCGGGGATTTGAACTGTACTTGGCTAGATGTGAACTTTGAATTGGAACAGTACTTGGGCGACGACTGATGACGTTTCACAAGTCCACAAGAACACGAGTACAGACAAGAACGCATATTGAGAAACGGCTGGATATTTTTTTTCATACAGCTGGATAAAACAAAAACTGTGTCCATCTTCATTTCAGGCTGCAAAGTAAAATGTAATTATTTTAATGGGGGGTGATTCTTTTAAAATTGCTCCCATTATGACTAAAGCTGGCCTTCACTAGGCCTGAAATCTGATTTGTCTATATGAATGTTATACAACAAGGATGTTGATGCACATATAGTGCAAATCACATTACACACTGCGTACATCCCCGGCTGACCAAACCATAAGCATGTCCACCTTTTGATTATCGATTTTGTTGACTGCAGTAAACACCGTCAGTAAGACTTACCACTGACCGAGCAAATGCGCTTAGCAAAGCTGTTTTAGCGACTTTACTCGCTTCCCCCAGTGCATGTTGAGCCCTATACGGCCAGATAAAGATGCACAGAGACAGATAGCAACATTTGAAGCTCTCTCCATGGGGTCACGTGTGTGTGCGCATGCGTTAAGCATGTATCCGCACTGTTGAACTGTGAAGGGGAGAGCGCCTCAGGACCAGACGCTGATGGGGACCTTTCAAATCCCATTGCGTTGTCTCCGTCCTTCATTTTCCCATTGCATTGCCATGGAGGCAGATAACATGTTCGAGTAAAGGTTACAACGCATGCTGACATTTCTGCTGAAACCAACAACTAGATTCTTAATAACAGTGGCCCACTTTGTACGTGTATGTGTGGCCATGTCTGTGTGTGAGGAGAAAGAATATGAGAAGGAATGAAGAGGGTAAAGGGTCTGAATCACAGTTTTTGGTACTTTAGAGCTGTGTGACACAAAATTGGGAATTAGATGTGTTCTGATGTAATAAAATGTCTGATGTAATCTGATGTAAAAAAAGAAAAACAAAAGGAAATGTAAAAAAAATAAGTTTAAAAATCTGATGTAAAATGTAAAAAAAAATCTGATGTAAAAAAAAGGAAATGTAATAAAATGCAACTAGCCATATAATCATTCATAGTTACGATCTGAAAATAAATAGGCTTGTAATTCCCATATCTTTTATTGCTGTCAAAGGTCATGTGATTTTTAAATTCTCATTACTTGATCAGATTGTAATTTTTTTTTTTTTACACAAAATTGAATTAATGTTTTTTGTTAAAATTGATATTTAAATAATTATATTAATAATGTGATTAATAATAGATTAATAATGTGATTAATAATGTGATTTTTAAATGCTCATTGCTTGATCATACTGTAACATTTTACAAAAAATGTATTTTAAAATGCATTTACAAAATTTATTATTTTTATGTTAAAATTAATATTCATATATTAGTGAAGAAGCCATCAGAATCTTTCATTGTTCACGTCAAAGTAGGGCTGTGCAATTAATCGCATGCGATTGTCATGCGCATCTCGTCAGTATAGCCGATTCCGTGATTAGTGATTAGGTGATGGCGATTTACTACCAATCACGGAACCGGCTTTACTGACGAGATGCGCTTGACAAAAATTGCATGCGATTAATTGCACAGCCCTACGTGAAAAAAAAAATATTTTTTTAAAAATATGCAGTATGCAATGATAATCTTTTCAAACATATACATAAACATATTCAAACATACATATATATATATTTTTTTATTTTATTTTATATTTCTTTTAATTATTGTTTTTAACAATTGTTATGCATTTACTTGCCATGTTTGTTGGACGCTGAATTAAATATGCATTGCAGTATGGTCATGTGACAAATGTAGCATACAACTGTTTGAAAATATATAGTAAGTAGTAGTATGCAGTACATAATGAACATTATTGTTACGTATCCGGTCCATGAACTTCCGTCTGCTAGCCATCAGAGGTCACCCTTTCCATTTTCATTGACTCTCGCACTACACACTATTGCATATCACTCCGGACTACATTTCCCATCATTCATTACACTGATTGCACACAGCACTGATTGCACACAGCTGTTTCACATCACTCACTCACTATTTAACACTCAATCTCACTCCTTTCTAGCTGCCGAGTATTGTTTAGCGCTTATCGATAAAGCTTGCACATGGATCCGCACGTCTCACGTCTTGTCTGCCCCGTTACAATTATGCTGTAATCAATATGCAAATCCCATTCCAAACATAACTATTGTCAACCAGCAATAAAACTGACCCCAAACTGCATGCTAATATTACTCGAGCAGTACATAAATAAGCATAGAAATCAAATATATGAATGACTAAGATGAAAACTGATATACCATCCCCAAAATCTGTAAATACAGAGGTGGTGTGGGTTAAATACCAAGTTACACACACCAAATAACCAATGTCTGTGACGACAAAAACTCTCTGAAGGTTGATTAGGGAGTCTCTCTCCTCCTTGCAGATAAATTCTAATCCTTCACACAAAAAAGTGTGGTTGCCATTTTTGCGAGAGCAATCAACACACACTTTCAAATAAGTGACCACGGTGTCACTCCAATTCTGTGGCGAGACGGCCCGATGGGCAGTGAAGTGACACGGCACCGATAGCAAACACATTGCTCCTGTGCTATCCAATTTATTAGCCAGATTAGCGTAGAGAAAGAGAAATGTTTATTCAAAACGGGTAGTGAGTAAATGCTGAAAGATAAAACAAACTAAAAAATCTAGATTATGGGAATGCACAGCAGAAATCTTATTTCAATTCATTATAAAAACAGAAGAAGTTTTTCAAATGAAATACTAATAAATTTGGCTGAGGGGGCAAATTGGTTATTATGCCGGCATGTGTCCGCATAGTAATGTATAAATGGCTGTAATGCGCAAATTGTATATTTGACTGCAATACCTGTTTTTCATCTTTTATTGGCTGGCATGTATGCCAAAGTTTGATGATATCAAATCTGACAAAGGCTTTGCATTCTTTTGGACCTTCAAGGTCCTTCTAAATGTGTGCATTTGATGGTACAGGTAAAAACTGGGAAGATTTTTCTAAGGAACCATAGTTTCGAGTGACTGCATACAAAACTGTCACATCAATTCAAACCCAATTCAATTTCAAATGCAACTTCCAAAGAAATATAAACATCTCTGAAAATTGTTGCATGATTATTGTATCTAAAAAATACAAATAAAAAGTGTTTGCATAAAAAGCTCAAATCTGTCACTCCAAACTTATTCTCCTGTGGAACAAATATGCAATTCATAATGACGGGATGCATGTTTAACTTTGGTTTGGGGGAAAAAAAATACAAATTTGTTGAGTACGTTCATATATTTTCTTTTTTTTCCCCCCACTTACTGACAAAGAAAGGAAAGTTTTAACAACTAAACAAAGCTCAGATGATGCACGTAAGTTCTGCAAATGGTGCTTATGAATTTCATCATGTCATTTTTTTCCCACTCCAACATCCACTGCCAATTTTTGGAAAATAAATAGTAACTTCTGGCAATATTTATAGCTAATCTTCTTCAACAGACCACAAAATATATCTAAACAAAACTGTGCAGTCAACATTTACAGCAAAAATGTCATTCTGACCTATGTAAATTTGCTTTTGAAATGTACAGTGACATGTATGTAAATGCTCCAAAAATTAAAAATAAGCAGCATAAATCCACATGACTAGTATGCTATATCATTCAAAAATACTTAGGCCTAAATTTAAGATTTATGTATTTAAATTGCATCTAAAATTTCCATTCATATGGATTACACAGTTTTAGGACAATATTTGGCCGAGATACAACTATTTGAAAATCTGGAATTTGAGGGTGCAAAAAAAAATCAAAGTATTGAGAAAATCACCTTTAAAGTTGTCCAAATTAAGTCCTTAGAAATGCATATTACTAATCAAATTAAGTTTTGATATATTTACAGTAGGAAATTTACAAAATATCTTCATGGAACATGCTCTTTACTTAATATCCTAATGATTTTTAGCATAAAAGAAAAATCTATAATTTTGACCCATACAATGTATTTTTGGCTATTGCTACAAATATACCCCAGCGACTTAAGACTGGTTTTGTGCTCCAGGGTCACATATGGTTGCAATGATTTTTTAGTTCAAAACTTTAAAAGCCATTGTTTAAAATGCTTTATTGACTGATGTTTCATAGACCTTCAGTTGTTACACTTTCA
This sequence comes from Sinocyclocheilus anshuiensis, assembly GCF_001515605.1. NCBI lineage: Eukaryota > Metazoa > Chordata > Actinopteri > Cypriniformes > Cyprinidae > Sinocyclocheilus > Sinocyclocheilus anshuiensis. The sequence goes on along the minus strand of NW_015544185.1, from coordinate 816,737 downwards.
AATTTCATGCCATTTGTAATTTCACAGTATTTTCACCTCCTAACTTTCTACACTTGTGAAGTCACAATTCTATATTGGTACAATTTACTCAGGCCGATGCCATTTTTTGTATGACATTAAAATTATTTTTGAATAATTGTACATGAATAGGTTAAGCAAAACAATTGTGATTATTTCTGAGAACTATTTGACTGCAGGCAGACATACATTATGGTACAGTACAAATATTAGGAGCGTCTCGTATTCTGTCCCTTATTTTCTTAAAGAACAAACACTTATTTTCTACAAGAATACAAGAATAAACACTATTTTCTTAAAGAATAAAAGATAAAGAATCACAATTGTCCCTTATTTTCCATTTCTGAACTTAATTGGCAACCCCTTATGATTATCTTTTGACTCCCCTGACAGCGGCACCTTGCTCAAAAAAACAAATAAACCAAAAAAAACCTCAGTTGTTGGAGATATGCGAGCAAAAAAATAATAGATGAAAAATGGATAATAGAAAGCACGAAGGCGGCACTGAAAAGGCCAGTAAAAATAAGAAAAACAAAAAAATAAGTGGGCCAGTCTAAGGCATGAAACTCCAGGGCTGAAAATGAGTCCCACTCCGGCCCTGGCTGCAAATAATAATAAACTATGCCATGATTTTTTTTTTTTTTTGAGTGCAGTTTCTTATACCCGTTTCACTTATGTATGACTGACAAATATGCATTACTTTATGTTTTATTAGTTTGTTTAAAACGGTGTAATTTGAATTGTATATGCAATTCAAATACACAAATCTTTCATTTAGGCCTAAATTTAAGTGTATATACCAAGTCTTCTGAAGCCATACTACAACTTACTCGCTGAAATTCAAATCATTATTCACTATTCGGTTACAAGATACACTGGAATCAACAGCATCAAACCTGTTTATTGAATATCTTAACATAATGGACCACTGAGGAGAAGTACAAACATTAAATGTCATGCAAACACATTATCCCAAGACTATTTTCTCTTTAAACTATCTCCAAAAGGTCTACTACTCCAAACCTCACAAAGCAAGTAAGACTCCCTGAAGACAGAGTCTTGCTCAAATACAAAGTCCTCTCACATGTGATCCGTGTGCCCACTGTTTCTGAAGGACAAAGGCCAAGCGTGACGAAGCGCTTATTAAAAAGGGTGAGAGAGAGAGATGCGCCAACACTCGCCAGACCACCAAACAGCAGGGGAATGGAAAGCATGACCGAGGACGGGACTCAGGTCACGACACCAAAGAAAATAGATGAGAGGAACAGAAGCAGAAAAACAGAGTAGGGTGTCTGGAAACGGTTAGATGGGTATCTGAAACCTACAGTTTGGTAATGCTGTTGAACTGTAAAAATAATCATTGTTTTCAAAAAGGTCCATCAGACACCATTTTTAATCTTTCCACCAAACACTAAACTGCATGCACAGGATTGCAGATTTTTTAAATTTTTTTAAAACACTTTAATGTTTTTTAAAGAAGTCTCTGCTCAACAAGCGTGCATTTATTTTATTAAAAATATAATTAAAAACAGTAATATTGTGAACATTTATAATTTTCCACTTTAAATTTGAATATATTTTGAAATGTTATTTATTTCTGTGACTCCATCATTACTCCAGTCTTCAGTGTCACATGATCCTTCAGAAATCATTCTAATATGCTGATTTGCTGCTCAGCTTTTATAAATTATTGTTGGTGGTCTAATAATGAAGGTGCTACTTTTTTGCTACTTGATATTTTGATACATTTTGTAATTATATGACTGATAAAAACCGACCAGATGAAGAGATCTTGGCAGACATAATGTTACTAACTTTGTAAACGCAGCATTTTTCAGATGTTGGACACACTCGCTGTCTTTCAGACTGTGGCGAGCTGTCTTAAAGGGGTCATATGATGTTGCTAAAAATAACATTATTTTGTGTATTTTGTGTAATGAAATGTGTTTATGCGGTTTAAGGTTCAAAAAACACATTATTTTCCACATACTGTACATTATTATTTCTCCTCTATGCCCTGCCTTTCTGAAACGCGTCAATTTTTACAAAGCTCATCGGTCTGAAAAGCGAGGTGTGCTCTGATTGGCCAGCTATCCAGAGCGTTGTGATTGGCCGAATACCTCAAGCGTGTGACTGAAATTGGTTGACTCTTAACTTTTATAAAGAATATCTCTTTGGATTTGAGACTTCAGTCTTTGCAACTTTACAGATCTTATTTATGCACCAAGAGCTTGTAACACTCCAAAGAGAAAGGAAAAATTGAAAATCGCATCATATGACCCCTTTAAGGGACCGCTGTTCCATGTTGGAGACCGATAAAACACAAAAGTTGCAAAGGGACGTCTATTATCATCCTCTGCGGCTGCTTATCTGTCTAAATGTGTGACTTTGGGTCAATGCAATCAGTTCTGGGGGAATGGAAGTGAGCCTAAATTTAACAGCCTTTGTTTACCTTATCTCATGAGCGCGGGTAATTCTCTCACCGCCGCCACAGACCAGAATGACCCAAATGTAAAGTTTCTCTTCTCTTAATCAGTGATCCGGCCATTTTTGTAGGTTTTGTCTAATGTGATTTTTACTGGCAATCAACCACGAAAAGGACATTTGGATTCAGTAGTTCAACTAAATAACAGTCTCACTTGAGTCTGACTACATAAAAATGAACATTTTCTATGGATGGGTTGCAATGGATGATTAGTTGATTATAAACGTCCATTAGCTTAATGCAGCCTGTTTTGTTTAGGATTTCCAAACAATTAGTCAACTAGTCGTATAGATTACAAATTAAGTATTTCATAATTATTAAATGCACACTGAAATTGGTGTAGGGTTTACTTTTAAACAATTTTCACTCAGAAACTGCTAGTAAATTTTAAAATTTTTACAATTAAATTGCAAATAACACATTGAATTAAATGTGAAATTTTTCTATTTTGAAGCAGAAAGAGTGAAATAGTGTTTTCTTGTAAAATGCACTCCAATAATCTTTGTTTTACAACTTAGAAAAATATTTTTTTTATATAGTGCACAGTTTTGGACATCTCTATGTACCAAATATGAAACATCAAAAATGCAATAAAAATCTTTTTTGAGAAGATGTATATTATTGGTTGATCAATTTGTGGATTTTTTCCCCCATTACTGAATCAACTTTTACATGTAGTTATATCCTTGTTACATCCAATTTCCTGAGATTTGGACCCCAAATTCTAAATAATTCAATTATTTTGTTCAAATTGCTGATTGGATTCATCTTCTGTAGCCTATTTCAACTGGAAAATACCCCCTTGATAGTGTGCTAGGTCTCTCTGACCCCTACAAAGGTCAAACCCAAAAAACATCAAATTATTTCCATTTTCACAAAATAATGCAATAACAATGAACAGATTACATCTATGATTGCAAAGATTTTCTTTTCTTTTCACTCTCTAAATCCAAGTCTGTTCACAACACTTGTAAAAAAAAGTAAAATACTATGGTAGTACCATTATTTTGGACATGTACTATGGTAGTACCTTGGGGTACCATGTTTTACCATCTAATACAATCACTTTATCATGGTATCCAATACTTTTTTGTAAGAGAAATATACCTATATATTCTGCTTAATGACGTCTAAAATATTGGAATGGATTTTCATTATTTCAGTGGAATTTTTAACAGTATGAGCAATATGAATATTCTTAGAGCACGCTTTAATACATGAAACCGACAGTTTTGAACAAATCGAAATATTACACAAAATAAAGCCATTTCTAAAGATCAACATAGACAATTAGGCCATAAAACAGCTAGAACACTCTAGCAACAGCATAGCAACATGCCACACAAACACATCCACATCTGATCAAAGCAATCATGATTCATGCTAGTTTCACTGAGTTACCCGAGTGTTTCCAGCCCAAGCAATTAGTATTAAACAAGTCTTTCACGTTTGCTGTCTCTACATATTACACGAAGGGTTTTGAACTGGATATTGCCTTAGTCATCTTAGTACACTTGACAGTGTGCTTCTACTGTCATCTAGTGGCCCTACAGCAGGGCTGTCCAAACTCGGTCCTGGAGGGCCGGTGTCCTGCAGAGTTTAGCTCCAACCCTAATTAAACACACCTGAACCAGCTAATCAAGCTCTTACTAGTAGGCATAGAAACTTCCAGTCAGGTGTGTTGAAGCAAGTTGGAGCTAAACTCTGCAGGACACCGGCCCTCCAGGACCGGGTTTGGACAGCCCTGCCCTACAGAGTGATTTCAATGACATGGTGAACAGCAAATGTCCAATGAAACCATCAGGTTACCTTCATACAAGGCTGCACTGTGTTGACTTTCCTCAAATTTTGTATTATTCCTCAGAGTTTTCTGCAGTTCATTTATTTTTCTTCCCTTAGCAGATGTATTTCTTACTGGAACAACAAGTTTAGGCAGCATATATCGAAGGCCTCGTTTCTTTTTTTTAAACCCTGCACTATGATTTACTAGTCATATCAGGGGCCAGTTGCATAAACATAGACACTATGTCAAGACTATGTCTTACAAACTAATTTGACCAACTAGCAGTTAACGGTAACCATTCTTACTTTTTTGATTCACATTAAACCAATCTACCTTTTTGTAACTGACTTTAAAAAGTTATGACCAGTCTTGAAGAAAAGAAATTAGATGACTAACATTTAAGACTAGTCTAAGCAGTTTGTTCAACCAGCCTCATGTGGTATTAGGGGGCGGGGCATGCTAAATCTAGAGAGCACAATATTGGACAAAATTTGCATATTCCTGAGTGCAAGATGAGTATGTATTGTTTGTTTTCCCAGAATAGAAAGCCTGTGTATTTTAAATGCTAAACGTTGATTTTGTTAACTTTAGGAGTACCAGCATTTACATGAGCTCAAATCTAACAGACACGGGGAAAAAAGCCACAAAACTTCATTTTGATTTTATCAACTTGATTTACTTTAACTTCATTTTGACCTTTGATTTACATGGTTAGAACGTTATACATTCAAAATCTAACCGACATCAATGATGTTATGATATTTGGATGCTAAATTGTTATCTTTTTGCATTTATTTGCATACTAAATTGTGATTTTGTCTTGCGTGCATTTATTCATCTATAGTCACTTTTACACTACAAAGATAGTGTCAGATACAGCTGATCTGAAAGATGCTTGCAGAGTGTGGAAGGCAACAAAGCGGCTCTGATGTGGAACTTCTTTTGCATATAACCATCGACTAAACCAAAAAATATAACCTGATTTTCACACTATCGTTTCTGCCTCACAGGCTTTTCTGTTCGAGTATTTTACAGTAAATTAAATAATTCTTAACCATGCATGCATAACTGTTTGTATAACAGACCTTTTTAGGCAGAAAATTATATAAAAATGCAATCATAATGGAAAACAAGAAAAAAAAACATGTAGACCTATTAATGCAAGATGATTTGTCAAAATAGTTTATTCCATATATTCCATGAGATTTCAATTATTTATTTGATTTTTGATGCAACATTAATTTGCATTTTCAGGGTTTTGCGTGTGCTTAACAAACACTCAAAATTCAACTGCATTTAGTTTTTTACAAACTCATCATATTTTGTTAAGTTTAGCTAGCAAGCATATAATTTAGCACACACTTTATCTAAAATGATTTCAAGTACATTTGTTAAAGGCACAGTCACCCTGTAATGTCAAGCCCACAATGGTAATGTGTTGTTCCTTGTATTTGTTAACCCAACAAGCTTCAGGTGACCCGCCCTGAGTTTTAACCGCTACAGTCTTCTAGTCATTTCTGTCATGTAGAAGGCTCTACAGGTACTGGTTTCTGGCACTGTTCTCCTTCCCAGCCTGGGAAACACTGGCACCTAAAGCTGGCTGCGAATCCACTTGTTTCTCCTTCAACCGTCCTGAACCTCTTGTGAGCTACATAAGACGGACCCCTGGTAACAGGCCCGGGTAGCTTAGTTCTGGGAATGATGGACCATTCGGCTGGGTCCAGATGCAGGTAGGCCGTGCCGCTCGGGTCTCTCCTGATACACCGGCCCCTGGATGAGCACACAGTCTGGCTGCACAGAAACGCCGCCTCCGTCACGTTCACAATGTAGCGGCCAAGCGTGTTGTCCAGGTAGTCCCGAACCGCTACACAGGCCTTCTGCACAGAGGAGAGGAGAGGTCATGGGCATTTGTTGTGTTTAAAGGAACACTCCACTATTTTTGAAAATAGGCTCATTTTCCAACTCCCCTAGAGGTAAACAGTTGAGTTTTACCATTTTCGAATCCATTCAGCCGATCTCTGGGTCTGGCAGTAGCACTTTTAGTGCAGCAGGCGCAATGATATTACGCAGTGCCTGAAAATAGTCCCCAGCATGCTCCCTGTGCAAGAAGGCGATCATGTTGGTTATGTTGACAGAAGTTAGCCTATTTTCAGGCGCTGTGTAATATCATTGCGCCTGCTGCATCCATGGTACGGCAGCAAAGTTCCTTGATTATTACGCCGGAATGAGAGTATAGTTCCTAGCCATATCGGCCTAGAAAATCGCAACTTTTCATTTTCCGTCGGTCTTAGTACACGATGTAACTACAGAAGAGTCAAGTTTTAAATAGGAAAAATATCGAAACTCTTTGGTCATTTTTGAGCGAGATGCTAACGGTCTAATCAGATTCAATGATCTATGCTACGCTACAGCTAAAAGTGCTACCGCCAGACCCAGAGATCGGCTGAATGGATTAGAAAACGGTAAAACTCAACTGTTTAACTCTAGGGGAGTTGGAAAATGAGCCTATGTTCAAAAATAGTGGAGCGTTCCTTTAAGTATGTGTACAATTTATATGTGGAAGTTAAAATTATATAAATGTATAAGAGAAGAAAGCATGTATCTTAGGTACAGTAGTATATGGCAACTGTTCAGTTTTTCATTATTTTTAATTATTTCACTAGTTTAATACAAATAATAATTTATTTATATTTAAATTCTAATTACCGTATTGGCCCGAATATAAGACGACCCTGATTATAAGACTACCCCCCTTTTTCCAGATGTACCTTTTGGAAAAAGGCTTTTTAAAAACCAAATCTTGTTTTTTCTCAGTAAAACACATTTTGTCTTACATTCTTTTAATATTGCATATTTTTCCTATTTTAATTTTTGGTTTGAAAGTATGGTAAAAACGGGTAAAATGTACCAACCTATTTCCAAGAAAAAAACATCGTCTTATATTCGGGTCAATACGGTATATGTAATTGAATTATTTATTCATGTAATTTATCATTTAATTTATTCATTTTTAATACAATTTACATTCAATTATTATTTGGTCAAGCTTAATAATTATAAAACAACAAGCAAACAAAATGCTTATTTAAAATAGCTTTAGTTGGAGTATAGCATGTTACATTATAGGAAGTCAATTTCCCAAAAGCATTTAATGTTTTGAAAAATATATGAGTGTATATGGATGCTGCAAATTAGCACTTGACATGAATTTAAAAATGATTAAATAATTATAATTTTTATAATTATTAATTCCAATGTCTAGTAATCATACATTTCTGAAACAATTTGAATATTTAAATATTTATCAGATACAAATGAATTAGCAAAAGTCTGTCTTCTACATTGCTTCTGTTTTGTAAAAATAATCAATTATAAATTCTACTGATAATAATAAATGTTTCTTGTAACACTGCAAACCATGCCGCTTTTCTGTTTAACTGAAGTTAGAATTTTTGGAGTGTTATTTGAGTAATATTTATATACTTTTATAGTATTTATTCATATTGTGAATTAGCTTTTATTTTTAGTTCTAGTTTTTGTTTTTCTAATATTTCTATTTTGCTTTAGTTTCTTTTAACTTATTTCAGTTTTAATAATTTTAGTAGTCCAACTTAAACAATTATTTCAGTTAAACATATTTTTTTCAAGTACAGTAAAAGGATACGTGCTTGTGCACCCACTTTTATGTGTTCACATGAGAATGAGTTGGTGGAACGATTCTAGTGTGACGGTACCTACAATAGATGCTTCCCTATGAGTCATTTTTTTTAGATCTGAGAACTGCTTGTCAATGCATAATGCACTCCAGCTCTCTACCAACCACTAATATACAATTATCAGAAGTGTATGAGTGCATTTGTGTAATAATCTACAGCACTCCAACCTTCGTTTGGGAGTAGTTTCCATCTCCCCACAGCACGACACCAGCAGCTCCTAGAGCGATGCTCTCACCGATTGTGTGCACCAAGTCCTCCTGAAAACACCAACGAGTGACACATGAACCATTTTTGTTACTAATTCTTTAATTTTGATTGATAGATATTTTTGGAATCTCTCTCGGAACATTTTTTTTCCAGTTGATGAACAATAAAAACATTGACAGCCAATCAGAATCCAGAGTTTAAAAAGCGTAAGCATTTAAAGCAGCATGTGACCAAACTGCACATGTGCTTCTAATAAACAGAATGATATTGTTTGGGTGCTAATATAGTTATTGTTATAGTTATCGTTCTTGATGTGAACGGGCCTTTTTTATTGCCAGTCAGATCATAAACAATAAACATGACAATAATCACTTGAATATCAAAATATGTATAGACCTTAGTCAGGTTATTTTTTATTATTATTGAGATTACTATTATAGTCTTTAATAATATTTTGATTCAGGTTTTATTTTTATATATTTTTTGTATATTTTCTTATACTATATATATTATGTTTTTAATTTTGTTTTTAGTATGTATATATATA
>NW_015544185.1:776053-807916 GCF_001515605.1 Sinocyclocheilus anshuiensis | reverse complement strand
TTTGTGTATATATATATATATATATATATATATATATATATATATATATATATATATACGAAAATAACTACTATTTAGTTATTTTAGTACATTAAGTTAAACTAAATTAAAGTGAGTAATGTTGCCTTGGAAACTAGCTGAAATTAAAAGTTACATTTTATTTTATTTCAAGGAATAAAAATGTTTTTTAATGGTTTTAATGTTAATTTCAGTTTCAGCTTTACTTAACTATGATAACCTTGGCTACCAGATACTAAACAGATTTAAAACAAGCAATAAAGAGAACAAAGTGGACAGGCCTTTGTGCTGACCTGTGAGAGAAACTCCATGGAGTAGGTGTAGGCGATCCTGGCGTAAGGGAAGACAGATGGAGGCCGATGGGTGGTCTGTTCCCTCACCCTCATGGCCTCCAGAATCCGATGCCGGCTGTACAGCAAGATATCCTGACCGTGGCCCCGGAGCCCGAGATCCAGATAGATATCAGGGTACAGGGCTGAGCTGACGTTCCACAGCCAGACCAGTTTATCATTCCTCTTCATCTCCAGAGCAGGACACTCACCTGTATACGTCTCGTTCTTCTTGTACTGATAATTATAGCAGCAGGGGAAGCCATAAAACCCCCATAGCCCTCCAGGACGCTCTCTACGGCCCAGTTTTAACGTCTCCTCCATAAAGGCCCGTGAAGAGTCCTCGAATTCCCTCACGGCTTCCTTTTCTATCTGATCCGGCTTCCAAGTAGAATGTTTGGCTTTTACTAAAGCCCTGGAGCCTTTCCAGTAGATTTCCTTAGCGTCCCAGTTACGTTCCCAGAGCGGCCTCCACTTTTCCCAGTCAATGACAGCAAGCCCGTGAAATCCCAGATCTGGGATGTCAGTCCTCAGGTCGTTGTCGGCCTTCCAGAGGTGCCGGTCCAGGCTGGCGTTTTGAGGAACGCCTCCATACACTGGTTCACCACCAATACCATAGTAAGGATACTCACCTAACTTAACCGAGTAGAAGATAGTGATGTTGTCACCCATGAAGACCTGGTTGCGGTTGTGCACGATGTCGAAGACGCTCAAGTCCAGTTCGACCCCAAATCGAGACGTGCAGCGCTCCGTCGGCGCATTCCATATGGAAAAAAACGGGAGATGGGTGAGAAAGGAGGATGGACGGCCGAGAACAGACACAAAACAGATGGCAAACACCACCAGAGAACACATCCCACGTCCAAGCTTGTCCATCCCTGGAAAAGGTGACACGCTGGACCTGCAATGATGGGAACGCAGAGCGTTTAGCATCCAGCTCCACATCTGATGTTACATGAGCCGAGGCAATTTAAATGAAAATGAAGCCGAGCTACAGTCTAATTTCAAAAGGTAACTTCAATGATGAGAGGCAATTTTTCTGAACAAAGGTATACTTTATTCTGAACAACTCATTATCCATAATAATCATCCACTTCAGGAAACACTACATTAAGTGTGTGTGTGGTGTGCAGACCTTTCCCCTGTAACATGACTTTATAATGTACATGATTTTTAATTTCACCGGGAAACAGAGGCAGGCAGAGATGAGATGGCAACTATGACAATTACTTACAAAGTGAAAATAATTAACATTATTATTTAACATTACTTACATTATTTTGGGCATGTAATGCCACGGTGTTTTGGACACTATCATGATGCCATTTTCATAATATCCTTACAGTATCATATTAATGTCATGATATATGAATATTGAATCTGTGCTGATACTATTATACAGTAAAGTTAATATCATGATATGATCAAAGTGTCCTAATAAAAACAGAAGTACCAAAAAGTACACTTTTACCTCCATTTTTTTTTACATGAATTGTAGTACCATAGTATTATTATCAGTACTTTTTGTAAGGGCAGTACCACAGCAACATTACCATGGTACTTTTATGTTAGTGTTGGACACCATGGTAATTTTACACAAAACTTGAAGTTAAATAGACTCATTACACTGTCAAGATAAGTTTAGATGTTTATGATTACTAGAAGAATAAGCGTGAAATAGATTATGCTGTTTATATTTCGGATGAGTTAAAAAGAGGAACGGTGACTTTACGCAAGAAAACCGACAGACACCGAGAATGTAGACACAACTCACGCCGTTTATGTGATGAAATACACGCGTTCATATAATCTGAACATAAATCGTACTTACTTGCCCAGTAAATCTTTACGAATCACTCACGAAATAATAAATGATTTCAGCTTCACTCGTGACCCTCTCCTGTTAAAAGCAGAAGCAGAACGTCTCGTGTCTAACCAATAGGAACGAGGGGGCGGAGTCTGAGGAGGAGCGTATGGACGTTCGCACAGGACGCATGACGCATGAACGAGTTTAATATATCATTTTATTTATTTTTTTCATTTTTTAATATGTAATTTATCAAGTTTCTTACATATGCATATTTCAGGTAGGACATATTAGACATTCAATTTTAATGTCTTTTTATAGGAATAGATTCAACAAAATGCTTTAAAAAAAGACCACAGCAATATTATATTTTTGCACATATGTTTGGTTATATATTTGAAGTATCATTGTAAATGCCATGCCACATCAATATGGTAATAATTTAGTGTCATGGTATTTATCTTATTATTATTTTCTTATACCATTACTACTTTTTTTTAATTAAAAAACTCCTCTAAATGTCATTGTTTTAAACAAAAATGTTCTTTTCATGTAGATGTCTTGTCATTTATGGTCATGTGGGTAACAACCTTTCAAGATCATGACTTTAATTCTCGAAAACAAGGAAGCAATTTTAAAATCTCTTATCTTCATAAACATCCTTTATGCAAGCAAAGACTAAAATTAACAAATGAGGAACTGAAAGTTACATTTGTGGGTAACACCATAAATCACTGCAGCTGCATGCAAAGCACCTTAAGTCACTTATAGAGTGATTAAAGATTAACAAACACACCATGTTTCACATTGCTCCCGATTCTATTTGGAGTAAAAGCTCACAGAGTTCAAAGCAACAACAAATATAACTTCTTGGTTTGTAAACCCTGTAATTTGGGCTGGTCCTTTTGCTGCGCATATCCAAGGTTTGTAGTCTCATACGTTTCCTCCATTTAGTTAGTTCTTATTACTTCCACTAACTGAGAAACACTGAATGGTTACTGGACAAAATTTATTTGAGGCAACAAATGTGAAAAGAAATGAACACTTTTAAAAAATGAACACACAAGGTTACCAGTAAATTTTTTTCAATCAAACGCAGAAATCATTTTGATCAAATAGAAAACAATTTCTTTGTGCAGCACAATTTCAGAAAATCGAATTCACAATAATGTTACAATTGTGTTGGCAATTTAAAGACATAATGCAAATGCTTCTCTCACAGTCCAGTGCCTTTTTCACATATGAACTTTTTCACATATGAAGCACTGTCACATAACTCTCATAACCGTAACAATCACTGTTACAACACTGACGGAGACGCTGAACGAAGCAAAAAATGTGCATAAAAATATATGCTGATTTGGCAACAGTTCAATTAGTCCAAGAAACAAGTCAAAATAAAGAAGATATAGTCCAAAGTTACAAAAATACTTTTAAATAACAGGGTATAAATAATGGTCAGTTCTTTAGTGGCATCTTCTTTTTTATTTTTTAGGGGGTTTTGCCTTTATAGAACAGGAAAGAATGGGAAATGGGGGTTGTGATCAGGAAATGACACATGAGCCAGATTCAAACTTAGGTCAGCCAGCATAAGCGTCATTGCAGGACATGCATCCACATTTCCAGCACTGGTAGTCTCATCTTAAAGAAATAGTTCACCTAAAAATGAAAATTTGCTGAAAATGTACTCTCCCTCAGGCCATCCAAGAAGTAGATGAGTTTGTTTCTTCACCAGAACAGACTTGGAGAAATTTAGCATTTCATCACTTGCTCACCAGTGGATCCTCTGCAGTGAATGGGTGCCGTCAGAATGGGAGTTCAGACAGCTGATAAAAACATTGATATTCATCTAGTTCCACCTATTCAAATCATGCATGTGTATTTGCTTAACTACATTTGATGCTTGCAGCCTACATTGTAGTGTTAGATAATGTTGGGGCAAAATTAAATAACTTTCATCAGCATAAGAGACAAACTCACTCTCAGTGTCTTTTAAAGGTTTTATTCTTTGCAAAGAAGGTCAAACATCGTACAGGATACAAGTCGCTGCAGAGTGTGACAAGGAAGGGAGGGCAAGCCTCCGCTTTATACCTCTTTTCCAAGTCAAGGTTACAAACTCTTAACAGCTGTACACATGGAAAGAAAGTCAAAAACACAATACTATATCATTCTTCTAAAGACTGATTCCCCTATATTTAGGGCCTAGATGACCCCCTAGGTCATGGGCAGACGCCTATGAGTCTGCCAGTTGTCCTCCTCTCAGCCCAATATGGCCCTGTGGACCTCTTGTCACCCATACATCTTAAGCTTAGGCCCCAAACCCATCTCTCACTGTGACTACACAGCAGTTCTAAGAAAACACATGCACTATGTAATGTTTCATAAGCACAAGATTATGTAAAAAGCAATATGTGGCGAGGGGGGCGTGGTTCAGTGAGGTCTGCACCGGGAGAGAGAGGCAGGAGACGAGCGGTGCGTAAGTAGGTCAAGCGCAAATGATAATCACCTGTGTCTCGTTTCAGTAATTGGTGTGGAGAGACCGGATAAAAGGGGCCACCTGGAGCATGGAAGGCAGAGAGAGACTGACTGGGAACGTGAGCCACCCGGGGAAACCGGGCTACTGGAGCAAAGCATATATAGAGCTATATTCTGAGTTATTGACGGAGAGTTTGAATGCGCAGTGAGCGCCTTGTTCTGTTGTATTTACTGAGAGAATTTAATAAACACTCACGTCCCAGTCCGCCGACCCTGTCTTCTTCCTTCCTCACTCTTGAACCATATCACACTGGTGCCGAATCCCGGGAAGGAAGAAGAACGCCAACACCGGCATGCAGTCCCCGTCAGGATCGCCATTTGCGGAGGTCATCCAATCGCTCGCGGGTCTTCACCAGGAGCACCATCAGGCGCTGCTGGGCTTGAGGGACGACCAGGAGCGGCGGTTCCATGCCCTCATCCAAGCCCAGCAGGAAGACCGCGAGCTGAGACGGGGGCGGTCGCACAGGTAGGAGAAGCTGAGCCGGGACCAAGGGGGACTGAGACAGGGGAACGGAGCGCTGTTGAGAGGAGAACCCTCACAACGTGCGATGATTTTCCCCTGGAGCAGTCCCAGGACGAAACGCTCAAAAATGCTTTTGAACAGGTCCGTTCCATCGATGGGCAGCTTCTCCAACCGGCTCGAACACTCTCCTATCCGTATTTTGCTATTTTAAAAGACCGGTTGTATCGAGTGACCCAAGACACTCAGTCAAAACAAGATACAACCCAATTGTTAGTACCAAAAAGCCATCGGGAAATGCTTTTCCAGGTGGCTCACTGTAATCCGATGGCCGGACATTTGGGGCAAGCAGCAACACTGAATCGTCTAATGACCCGATTTTTCTGGCCGGGCATTCACGAGAACGTGCACAGGTGGTGCGCGTCTTGTCGTGAGTGTCAGCTGGTGAACCCACCGGCCACCCCAAAAGCACCATTGTGCCCTCTCCCTCTTATGCAGGTCCCCTTCAAAAGAATTGGCATGGACCTCATCGGGCCATTAGAACGATCTACACGGGGGCATCGCTTTGCATTAGTCCTAGTGGATTATGCAAGTTCGACGCGTATCCAATGCCGCGGGTTGACGAATTGCTTGATCGGCTGGGTGCTGCTCGATTTTACTCGACACTGGATTTAACGAAGGGATATTGGCAGATCCCCTTATCAGCAATATCCAAAGAAAAGATGGCTTTCACCACGCCGTTTGGATTACACCAATTCGTAACGCTTCCTTTCGGGTTGTTCGGGGCGCCAGCCACCTTTCAGCGGCTCATGGACCGGATCCTCCGGCCGCATGCTGCGTATGCCGCTGCCTATTTGGATGACATTAGCATCTATAGGGCTCCCCGGCCTGAGTCGGGCGGTGGGGGTATGTGGCGAGGGGGGCGTGGTTCAGCGAGGTCTGCACCGGGAGAGAGAGGCAGGAGATGAGCAGTGCGTAAGTAGGTCAAGTGCAAATGATAATCACCTGTGTCTCGTTTCAGTAATTGGTGTGGAGAGACCGGATAAAAGGGGCCACCTGGAGCATGGAAGGCAGAGAGAGACTGACTGGGAACGCGAGCCACCCGGGGAAACCGGGCTACTGGAGCAAAGCATATATAGAGCTATATTCTGAGTTATTGACTGAGAGTTTGAATGCGCAGTGAGCGCCTTGTTCTGTTGTATTTACTGAGAGACTTGAATAAACACTCGCGTCCCAGTCCGCCGACCCTGTCTTCTTCCTTCCTCCCTCTTGAACCATATCACACAACACAAATGATTTTTTCTACTACAATAACCAACATCTTTATAGTGTCATCTCAAATCTACACTCAAACCAAAGCCACTTAAAACCAAATGTCCACCGGTTCAAATTGTTTTAACAGTGACTTCTGAATGAATCCACTCGTCAGTCATAAATTTTCATTCGATTTTCCTGTTGCACAATATCCTACATCTGGCTCAAATGTTGTGAGAGTATAACGTGTGACAACAAACAAAAGTGCTTATTTAAACTCCAAGGAACTCTGAGTTTCCTGTGTTTATACATATAAATTTCAATTTCAAGGTCACCCACATGACTTCATGAAAACGAAGGACCTTTTCACAACAGCATTTGGAGCGCACTGACCAGCCAAACATTTCATAAGCCAGAAAATGAGTTAAAGTGTCTATGGCGTGTGCTCAGGTCAGTAAATGCAGTGCATGTCCATCTCCTCATTGCTGAAGAGGGTCCTCGAGGTCACATCTCTCACCCTGATACCCACTAAAACATTGGCACTGGAAGTCTTCGCTCATCCGCTGCTGCTCTTCCACGCTCAGATCTCCCTTCACACGCAGTTCGCTCCCCTGGCCTACTATCGTGTGTGTCTGTGGGTCAAGATAGAGATACGTGTCAGTGTCCGTGTCCGGATGTCTGCGCAGACATCGGCCGTGGGAGCTGCACAGGAAGCAACTGCAATGCTCAGCTGCCGTGGAAACGTTGAGGAGGTAAAGGCCCAGTGGACCCCGCAAGTACTGGTTTAAACTGGAACAAGTGTCCTGAATGATGAAACAGATAAAGAGAAGGAAATTACGTCAGGTAAAAACTAGAGTTTTACATTTTTTCAAGAAATTGGAAGTGGATGGCAGGCTGTTGCTAGGGTGTTGTAAGCACTTTATTGTGTTGCTATGTATTTGCTAGGGTGTTTTAGGTGGTTTCCAGGGCATTGCTAACGTATTGCAGGCATTTAGTGTCTTACTATGCAGTTGCTAGGGTGTTGTAGGCACTTTAGTGTGTTGCTATGCAGTTGCTAGGGTGTTGTAGACATTTTAGTGTGCTGTGATGAAGTTACTAGGGTGTTGTGGGTGGTTTCCAGGGCATTGCTAACGTATTGCAGGCATTTTAGTGTGTTACTATGCAGTTGCTAGAGTGTTGTAGGCACTTTAGTATGTTACTATGTAGTTGCTAAGGTGTTCAGGTGTTTTTAAAATGCCTGACATTGTCGTTATAAATGGAACAACTGTTTTTTTCAGACGTTATTTATAGGGTCAAAAACTAAGATGACGTTTTGATAGATTGTAAAGTTAATTGTTGTGATCGTTATAACAGTATAGCAGATACTTACATAATGCATGTAAATATAAGCGGTCACTTAATATCTCCCAAAAATATGTCTTAGTAAGATGATATTTAAATGCTTAGTTTTATGATCAAAGCTCTGTGGTTTTAAAACATATTGCAGTAAAATACAATGATTGAGAGATGAACAAATAAACTTTCATCAAATGCCTGATGATCATATTTGATACTTCCATTTTAACATGATTTTTATAGAAAATGATGTATGGATAATCAAGTAAAGCTAAGTTGCTTCAGTCCAGTAAATGTTCATCTTGAAATATTACTAACAAGATAAAAGTCATTCTTACATTTACTCTATAAATATCAGTAAAGATTTCACAGCAAACAGACACATGAACCATGAGCTGAAGGCGGACGTTTTTAACTTATGCACCAAGAGCTTGTAACACTCCAAAGAGAAAGGATAAATTGAAATCGCATCATATGACCCCTTTAAACTAAAAACTTGCTACAAAAAATATTAACTATCAAATTAGAAGACAGAAGGAATGTAGTAGATTGTGTATAACAGGTTATTCAGCAAAGTTTTGATCATGCTGATCATTTAGAGGCCTTAGAAATTTGTGCATCAAATATGAAATTGACACTTAAGACTGGTTTTGTGGTCCAGGGTCACATATATGATACAGTAGGCTTTATAGGGTTAACATGATCAATAGAAGCACCACTAGCAAAATATTAATTAGTTTTAGCACTAGCATCAATAGAAACCTCTTAACAAGCACTATTTATGATTGAAATCAGATATAATCTGGTGTGTGAGTGCTTACATTGCTGCTGGCATAAGCAGCATCACCCCAGAGAACGATACCTGCTGCACCCAGAGCCACACTTTCTCCGATGGTGGACTCCAAATCCATCTGCGCAGACACAAATAATGGAATCAGTGATTGGTTCTTGATTTTTTTTTTTTACATATAAGAGTTAATTTAGCTCATTTTGAAAGCTATGTGTTAAGGTCACAAATATTGAATGTGGACAATTTTGTAACAGCAACTTAAAACAGTGGAAATAACGTAGGAAATGAGCTGGTGTGGTGTGGTGGGTGGTGGCACCCTTCCTGTTCTCCTGCACACACAAACAGAGATAAAGAGCAGAGATGATGGTTATGCAGGAAAAGTTTTGTGATAAACCACACAAAGACCATACAAAATACACTCGCTTTAATCTTCATTAAAATTGCAGGGCCTGTCAGGATGGTTGAATAATGTTATGAACGCACCGCAGAATCACATTTCTGGATGAATCATATAACCTTAAAATCTTCATGAATATATCTTGTTTTAAAGATGTTTTTTTTTCTTTTCCTGGGCATTAAACACAGTTATGCATGTATTATCCACAATAGAAGACTTATCTGAACAAACAGACTGGAGAGTCACTGGCAGTTGAATGAAATATTTCATCCTTTAAGGTCAACCTTAATTTCCGCACATTCTGTTACATGTCAGTTTAGCTGCGGGTCATATGGAGCGATTTACATAATGTGATTGTCTATTTGCTAGGTTGCCATGATTTTGCCAAGTAAGACATGTTCCTTGATCAACATCTTTTGTTGATCCTGGATCAACATTACTGCCCAAAAATATAGACTAAATCCAATCCCTACCCCTAAACCTAACCCTACCCATAATTTATTCCTAAAATCAGTGTGAAATGATAGCTGATTAACAAGGTTGTAGAAGCACCTAACCCTGATCATAAGCCTAAAACAGATATTTCCTGAAAAGTTATCCCTCAATTCTGATTGGTTAATTGGAATGTTGTACTTAGTGAAATCACGGTCACCCTATTTGCTAAGCCCTGCCTTACAAATGTTACAAGGCTCTGCTACCCTAGCAACCGTTGCCATCCACAACACTCAGACAAGCTTTTGCTGTAAATCTATGGAGAATCTGTGTCTTTGGATAGCTTTAAATGTACTTTCACAGAAATGATCCAAAACGGTGGTAAAATCTTGTTCCCATACACTTTTACAAATCTTTGAGCATCAGTGGACCTTTAGAACAAACCGGATGCCATTCCTCCCAGTCGATCACGGCCAGGCCTCGCGCCGACGGGTCGCGAATGTACTTCGCGATCCCCTCCGGCATCTTCTCTAGGTGGTGCGTGAGGCTGGAGATCTGCGGTAGTCCACCATTGATGGCCACACCGGCCTCAAAGCATGGATACAGGCCCAGGCAGTCTTTGTAGAATATGGTGAGGTTCTGCTTGGTGAAGCCTTCATTCGGAGAGGCCACGATCTGAAATTGATCGAGCTGGAAGTGGACGTTGTGCCGAGGACTGCAGTCTTCTGTTGGGGCATTCCAGACCAGAACCACAGGCTTCTGAGGGTAAAGAGGCCATCTGGTGGGCTTCATATCTTCAGCAAGAGCGAGATGATCCAGAGCCAGTGGAACCAACAACCAGATTCTCCAACGAAGCTGGATCCAGTAAGCCATGACTTCAGTCACTCACAACACGGGCCTTCACTTCTGCTGGAATAAAAAGCCACATTCTTCATTATAATGCATTATGATCATAATTTTGATACCTGATATATTTCTGGTTTCAGTGTTCATTTAAAAAGGAAACAAGGCACAAATCTTCCATGAAGGAAACATAATGACTTCACTGGAAACTGAAGCAAATGTAATACGACAATTTAACAGAGTAGATTTCTTCGGGTTTAAATCAATAACATTATGGAGCACTTGGAGAAAATAACTCATCTTTGACATTAAAAATAAGCGTCATTCCCACATAAATAAATAAATGATATTATTACTTGGAAGTGAGTTATTATTTGAAATAAAGTTGGTTAATATTATAAAATTATACAATAATAAAATTTAAAAATTAAAGTGTTATCGTGGCACCAATGTAGTGCCATGGAACGTTTTTTGAGTGTAAAAGTGTTTAAAACGCATAAAAACCAACATCATCCAGTTGACATTCTCCATAGTGCAACAATCAGGAAAACAAAATAACTTTTTCATGAAATATCTCAACTTTGACATTAATAAATCAAAGATATTTTGACTTGGAGGTGAGTTTTTATTTGAAATAAAGTTGGTTAATATTATATAATTACATAACAAATATCTCAGTGTTACGGTTATTCCCCACTTATTGAATTAATATGAAATATTATCAAATTAAATAAATATTTAACATAAGTGAATTGTAATAATACATAATATTAATACAATTAAAACCATCAGTGCACAATTTTCCACACCACAATCTGTCAAGCACATCTTACCAGCAAACATATACTCGTTCACATCCTTCTCTTCACTCTCTGAGGCAGAATTAACACATCCCTTCACACTGGTGTTTTTCTCTCAGCATTTAGACAGCCTCGTATAACCCCACTACTTAAGAAACCCTCCCTTAACCCATCTCTTTTAGAGAGCTACAGACCGGTTTCCCTTCTTCCTTTCATTGCAAACACACTTGAATGAGCTGTGTTCAACCAAGTATCTGCCTTTCTCACACAAAACAACCTCCTCGACAGCAACCAGTCTGGTTTCAGAAGTGGACATTCAACCGAGACTGCCTTGCTCTCAGTTGCTGAAGCCCTAAGACTGGCAAGAGCAGATTCCAAATCTTCCTTCCGGCTTAGGGTTTGGCTTAGCATGTAATTATGCATAATGGCATCACTAGGTTCTGTCATTCAGAAACATGGCTTTTCATATCACTGCTGATGACACTCAACTCTACCTCTCATGACACTCAACTCAACTGCTTGTTTTTCTTAAAAAAAAATAACACTTGCTTCTCTAATCTTTTTGCATTCTATCTATTTGTTTTCTTTTTATTTATTATACAATTATAATTCTGACTTTCTGACTTCTGACTAACAAAAGCAAAAAAGGCCTTTAACACTAGCTTGCTCTATTCTTTTTCTATTCTATCTGTTTTATTTTTTATTTATTATATGATTTTAAAAAAGACCTGCATTAAGCTAACTGATACTTGTTATAGCACTTGCATATCATTGCTCTTTTGTTGATTTTGATTGCTTCCATTGTCCTCATTTGTAAGTCGCTTTGGATAAAAGCATCTGCTAAATGTCTAAATGTAAATGTAAAATGTAAATGCAATGTTATTGTATTATGCAAATAAATATTTGCAGGGAGAACTAATATAAACTAAATGTTTTTAAGGAAATGTTAAATGCTACTTTTATGTAACATTGTTTTAAGCAACACTTTTACACAATCATACACTTCATAGAAAGACGCATGATGATATTCCAGCTGAAGGCATGTGACATGATCTTACTGACCCATAGGACAGAAAAATTGGGATTAAATGAAGAGCAAATGAAAAGTTTTGCTCAAGTCTCCAGATGTTTTTCAGATAAATCTCAGACAATGCTCAGATTTATCAAGATACAGTCTTGACTTTTAATCTGCAATCAAAAGTCATAGATCTCAATAAGTCAAATATTTCTCATCTAAGACCAAATTTTCTGAGCCAGCTTTCCACACAAATCTTAAAACTCCATATTCTTACTTTATGTTGACATTGACACATTCATGTCTATTTCAACTTTTTCTACGGATGATGTTTAAATAAAACGTAGCTGAGAATTAAAGATCAATTAATAAAATGGAGCACCATGGTACTGAAATTCATGTATAACGGTATTTACATGCTACTTCAAAGATCATCGTGGTAGTCCCATGGTACTTTTATCAATAGTGTTTAAAACGATTAAAAACCAACATTAGCATGTTCACATCATTCACAGAGCAACAAAACAACTTTTTCTTGGAAACAACTCACCTTTGACATTAAAAATAACAGTCATTCCCAGATAAATAACTCCATCCTTGCGATGTAAATCATTGCTGTTATCACCAGTGTTGCCAACTAATTTTCAGGGGAAGCTGCTAAAGGAAAGTCGATTTGCTGCTAACAGTTGCTAAATGATGTTGCGATGTCATTGCGCGATGACATCATTACGTAATTAGGACGCAAAATGTGTCACTACGTCAAATCTCAGCAAAAAATATATTTAATATGTTAATTTAGATTTGTTCGTAAAATAATATAAATACATTATATAATAACAAAATATAAATAACTGTATTTTTAAATACAACATTGAATTATTGAACACTTACACATTTTTAAACCATTACAATTATTTATTTTTTTATTAGCTAATAAAACTACACATTCTGAACAATTATAGTTTTAAGCAGTGTATTAGTAGTTAGTTAGCATGCTACACTCTTAAGAAAAGTCTGTAAAAATAGGGCACAATCTACTATGTTAATATGAAGGAATTTTCCGTATTGATTTTTCAAGGGTTTTTTACCTGCATTTTAAATTACCCATTGTATTTTGTGTTTTCGGGTTACAGGGTTACAACACATAATGTCCTGAAAAATTACTTGTACCTTTTCCATTTTTCTCAGTATTTTTCTTACAGTGTACTATCTGATCAACAATCTACAAGCTAAGGTGTATCATAAATTAACAATTATTCAATTATTATTATTAAATTGAACAATTGCAAATAGCAGCTAACTTAATTCACGTGATGTGTGTACTGCTAGGCATCTTTGGTTTCCTCATTTTGTGTAATTTAGATGGAAATTGTGTGCCTTTTTATCGTTTGAGTCACTTATCAAAAGTTGCTAAAAACTGCCAAATAAATTTTGAAAATAGCTACATATTTTGCTAAGGTGCTTTTGGAAGAAAATGTTGCTAGGGTAGTGTGAAAAGTTGCTAAATTTAGCACCAAAATGGCTAAATTGGCAACACTGGTTATCACACCACATCGCCTGTTGCTGCCTCCTACAGAGAGACTTTCGCGAGTTTTCCTCCTTTCATAAAGACTGGAGATCAGGCGGAGTGATGTCGCGTGAGGTCTGATCTGTCAATCTTCTCACGTTCTTAATCTGAGGGTGTTTTCACACAGCGCGGTAAAGTTAGTTTTAGGTTTGATATTCGCTGGATATTCGCCTAGGCTGCTTTAGGGACCGTCTGCAAAT
This sequence comes from Sinocyclocheilus anshuiensis, assembly GCF_001515605.1. Lineage (NCBI taxonomy): Eukaryota > Metazoa > Chordata > Actinopteri > Cypriniformes > Cyprinidae > Sinocyclocheilus > Sinocyclocheilus anshuiensis. The sequence goes on along the minus strand of NW_015544185.1, from coordinate 794,134 downwards.
TTACCTCTCAGTACAAAACGTAGTCCAATAAATAATACAAATTATGTTTACAACGCGATAGTAAATGCCTTGTTGGCAAACTGACAGGAAATATTTAACCAATATGTCGCCATAGACAATATCTCCCTTACTGTATGTACAGTACACAACTATTTTCTTTAAAAAATTACTATAATTCACCAAAAGTTTTTTTTTTTAATGTTCCAAAGGTTGTAGTATATTCCTAGTGGCCAGACTGGCTTACTACAGGTGAAAGTTTGCCAATATCACCCTTACTGTACATACAGTACATAATTAATCTTCAAAAACCATTACTGTAATTGACCAAAAGGGTTTTTTCATGTTCCAAAGGCTGTAGTACATTTGTAGTTATGAGACGGACTTACTACAAATGAGATTTTGCCAATATCTTCCCTACTGTACATACAGTACATAATTCATCTTAGAAAAAAATTACTGTAATTCACAAAAAAAAAATGTTCATGTTCCAAAGGCTGTAGTACGTTTGTAGTTACAAGACAGATTTACAGGTGAAATTTTGCCAATGTCTTTCTTACTGTACGTACAGTACATAATTATTCTTAAAAAGAGTTACAAGACTGATTTACTACAGGTGAAATTTTGCCAATATCTCCCTTACTGTACATACAGTGTATAATTATTCTTAGAAAACAATTACTGTAATTCACCATGAGGGGTTTTTTATGTTCCAAATGCTGTGGTACGTTTATAGTTACAAGACTGACTTACTACAGGTGAAATTTTGGCAATTTCTTTCTTACTGTACGTACAGTACATAATTATTTTTAGAAAACAATTACTGTAATTCACCAAAAGTGTTTTTTCATGTTCCAAGGGCTGTAGTACATTCCTAGTGGCCAGACTGACTTACTACAGGTGAAATTTTGCCAATATCTCCCTTATTGTACATACAGTACATAATTATTATTAGAAAAAAAATACTGTAATTCACCAAAAGTGTTTTTCATGTTCCAAAGGCTGTAGTACATTCCTAGTGGCCAGACTGACTTACTACAGCTGACATTTTGCCAATTTCTTTCTTAAGGTACGTACAATACATAATTATTCTTAGATAACAATTACTGAAATTCACCAAAAGTGTTTTTTTTTTAATGTTCCAAAGGTTGCAGTACGTCTGTAGTGACCAGACTGACTTACTACAGGTGAAATTTTCACAATAACACCCTTACTGTATGTACAGCACACAAATATTTTCATTCAAAACTAATTCACCAAAAGCTTTTTTTTGTTTTATTCATGTTCTAAAGGTTGTAGTACGCTCCTAGTGGCCTTGGATTCTACATCAGATTATTCATATTCATATTCATATTCATATTTATTTATTTATTTATTTATTTATGTGTGTGTGTACTGGTATATATGGTTTATGAGGACACAAATGTGTATAATGTCCATCATATCTGATAGATTTCGTGATCTTTTAAAAGTGAATAATGGGCGATATTGAAATTTCTCATTTAGAGATTCATCAGACGATAATATGTACCAATGTTTATGAATAATTGATTTTATTATATTACTATGCTCATTGTATGTCAAGGAACAATTTACAGAAAATTTTCTTTGTTTTTTAATGGGCTTTTTTTTTTTTTTTTAGAATTTTTTGTTTGAGAGAGATTTCTATTTGCACACACACACACACACACACACACACACACATACTTGCCTTTGTGGTTTACGGGGACTCTCCATAGGTGTAATAGTTTTTATACTTTTTTTAAGCCTTTTGTTTTACAGGGACACAGGAAGTGTCCTCATAAACCATGTTTATGTTGTAGTACCCATGACATTATACACATTTGTGTCCTCATAAACCATATATATACCAACACACACACACACACACACACACACACACACACACAAATAAATAAATAAATATGAATATGAATAATCTGCTGTAGAATCCAAGGCCACTAGGAACATACTACAACCTTTAGAACATGAAAAAAAAAAAAAAGATTTTGGTGAATTAGTTTTTAATTAAAATATTTGTGCGCTGTACATACAGTAAGGGTGTTATTGTGATTTCGCCGTTTCATTTATTTGGTGCAGGGGGCGTGGCTTTATTCACCACCGTTTCCGTTTAAAAAACATTTTGCACCGTTTTTGTCGGGGCTGAACGCAGCTCAGCTCACTGGGGAGTGTTTTCCTTTATGCAAATGAGTATGAAGTGTTCACTGCGGGTGCAAAAAATATTATACATGCACATTTTTATTCAAATCTAAATATTAAACAGTATACAATTATGTATAAAATAACAAAACGGCAAAACAACTACAAAAATAATCTAAAAAAGAAAGATTTATTAACATTATACGTGCACTTTCTTTCAGTAAAAGTTGTAATAAATCAGTTCAAAAGGGAAATATTTATGAATCGAAGTTACTTGAAGATAAAAACTGCCGGAGAATCAAACTCAAGGGGAGAGTCTTGAGGAGTCTTAGTGGGTGTCGTCTCAAAAGAAGAGGTTTTCTGAGCCAAGATCATTTCGAGGAATTCGAGCTAATGACTTTTGAGGGCTTCTATTCACACCCGCCTTTGGGTGGAATAGCCAATACCAGGCATGAATTTGTGAGTGGGAGAAGTTTCCTTTGTCTCCCTTTATGGCCCATTTGCATGTTTCTGGCCGGTCTGGAATATTGGTGCAGTTTTAACCCAAACACAAGTCATTTACTTGTCTTTGGAAACTGTTTGAAGTCAGTTGGGGAGATGATAGTGGTAGACTGCTTAGCATCTCCTTGATAGTGGGGAGAATTATTTGGCAATTTAGCACCCATATAAATGTATAGTCTGTGGCCAGGACTGCAATTTATATGCAAATGTCAAAGGCTAAAAGGGGTCTCTTAAGCCATAAACCCCAAAGACCATCCATGATTTTACGCAGACGCTACAAAGTTTTTTTTAATGAATTTAAAAAAAAAGTGAAAAAAAAGAAAGCAATGAAGAAAGAATGAAAATGATAACAAGGTAATGATCCTAAAAACTTTTTTTTTATTTTTTTTAAATAAAGGCCCAATTGCCCAAAAATAAGTGATTTACCGTTCAGGCTAGTTTGGTTTCATTTATTTATTTTACTAGAATTTTATTTTATTTTTTTCAATTTTTCTACCGTCATATGAATGTAATGTATGAATGTAAGGTTAAATTAGGCTAATTGTATTAGGTATTAGGTTTGGTCTATAAAACTGTGTGAGCAATAATAGTATGGATTCATTGAAACTCTTCTGATGTTTGAGGATGCACATAATGGATATGAAATCAGAGTAGCATCAACAGGTGGTTCCTTTCTGACAATGACCTGCAGAGATCCTGTTCCGCCGTTTCTGCATATTCTGCTAACTCATGTGTCGCCTCTGTCAGTGTGGGTGTGTGTTCATGAACGAGAGAGGTCCACTTCCTTCCTCGGGCCTTTTCCTTTCCTCCCCATTCTTGGGGTTTTACATCACCGTTTCTTCCAACTAGGCAGCGCCAGGAAGCTTTAACAATATGAGAGGAACTGGACAAAAAAACACACCCATCACGCCCGCCTCCCAAAAATGACAAACTCACATCCTTGAGCACTAGGAGAGATCAGAGACAGCGGTTCCCCTGTTTTATCACTCCATCTCTACTCCTATAAGACACCATGGTAAAGGTCAAAGGTCATCCGGCAGCTTTATTTGTTGAAAAATGATTTTATTTAGAATTTAGGTAAGATCTTCATATAACTGGCAAAAACTGAGGAATAGCTCTATCATGTACCAAGGACATTAAACATGTCTCTTATATAAGTAAACCAAATGTACCCTTAAAGCATAAATAAATTTCCTTTTACAGTTCTTTTAACAGTACTTTCACACATGCACAAGCCCGAGGGCCCCTGTAACCTCCACATGTCTCATCAAGCATTCTCTCATAAACCCTCCAAGCGTTTATTCTCTTATCAGTGTCAGTGATTGTGCGCAGACATGCCATCCTGTCTGAGCTTCCTGTATTTCATTCACGTGGGTGGGACAAACATTCCCAGTGAAGTCATTTACATCAAGACAGATGTCCGTTTCTAATGAAACATACCTTTGAGGGCCTGGCCGGCTCTGATAATGCGTCTATCGTATGTCGATGGAGATCAAGCCACCGTACAGGAGTGAAAGCCTCCCAGCGGTAAACTTCAAAGAAAGCGAGGAAATATTGAAAACAGCTTAACCTCTGGCATTTCATAATATACCACACCCAGATCTCCGTTGCCAGGCGAACTACAGAACCGACAGCCAACATAAACTAAATATGGGAGAAGAACTGCGTTTTCAATCCACAACAAAGAGAAAAAGTGTCCAAAAGAAATTATAAAAAACTGACTAATTTATTAGACAATTATTTTAAAAATCTGTTTCTATTGTATTACAACTTCTTTGCGTTGACCCAATAGTGAAATTCCGAAAATTATTATCTCAAGGACAAAAACTGATAAATAGCATAGATTCTATACTATTAAATTAATTAATAATGACTATAAATAATTATTATTATGAATGTCCATAATTTATATAATAAATAATAATAATAAATTAAAAACTTGTGAATTTTCAGGGTAGCAATTTAAAATCACACATGCACAAAAAACATGTTCATTACTTGAAAATAAAATAATAAAATAGATATTTTAAAAACTTATTTTATTTCAGCTTCAACATATCTCATTTTGTTTAGTGCAAGTTAGTTTACTATATAGACATTAAAACACTAATAAAAATGACAAAAACACAACAAAAGTACTAAAACTTTAACTAAAATGAAAGTGAAAACAGAAAATATATAAACAAAATCTAATTAAAAATATGATCAAAAACTGTAATGATACATCAGTGATACTAAAATACCAATAGTCACAACATTATAATGTACTGTTTGAAAAATAGATATTTATTTTGAAATTTGCTAAAGATTATATTTAACAGTGTTAAATATTCACAATTAAATATCCAATATCAGCTTATACAGCTGTATTCAATTATTCTAATATCGACTAATAACTGATATGGTGCCGACAAATTGTAAATCATTTAATAAACATCCTCAGTCTCCAATTTCCTTTTAGCACTGTCTTTTCTCACTGAATATTTAGTTTCACTTTATGGACTGTGACTTTAATTTCATGTTATTATAAACATTTACATTGAGTTACATAATTACTACAATGTAATCTGCTAAACACTTTTATTCAAGTATATCAATTCATAATTTACTGTACAATAAATGAGAAAAAAGTGCAGATGTGGGTTGCAACCCAAAAAACAGAGTCAGACTTTGATATAACAGAATATTAGAATATATGACATTAAACACACGAGTGATTTATGTACAATCCCTGCATTGCTTTAGGCTCCATGCTTACACGCTCTCACTGCACATGCATTCCTTACTGTACATCACAGAAGACAAGACATCGTATGTCTGCTGTCTATACACAAATCAGAAAATATGATTCATGTTTTTGGTCAAGTGAAGGGCAGAATGCCCTCGCTGTCGTAACAGAGAGCCACAGCATCCTTTCAGAAGAACACCGAAGGTGGAAGGAAGTCTTGAGTGATTGTGACGCTCCTAGAGTCATGACACTTCCCACAGAGTCTGTGTGCTTATATTTCACACAGGATGACAGGGAAGTCAGCGTGGATTCGTGGGTGATCCAACTGAATGACTCCCTGTAGAAATGAAATTTTAAAAATACTGTAAAAAATTTTAATATAAAAAACAGAGCTATAAAACTCAATTATGTGATTTAAGGTAAGTGAAATGTTTACATAAGACACCATGAACGAACAAACAAACAAAAAAAAGATGTGTTGAGAAAGGAGACCAGGATCAAACGTCAAACAAACAAACAATTAAATAAATAAATAGAAAAATAAATAAATAAATGTTTAACCATGAATGAATGAAGGTAAATTAAATATTTAGATGAGAGACAATGAATGAATGAATATTAAATAAGTAAATGTTTAACCTTAAATAAATAAATAAATGTTTAAATAAGAGACCAATAAATAAAGAAAAAAAAAAATAAATAAGCTTGTAGTCAATAGTTTTTTAGGCTATGTTTTTTTTTTTTTTTTTTAGCAGATACACATTTTAAAAAAATTTGGTATCTTTCTATTATGGAAAAACTGACCAAAATATTTCATAATAAATTATATGCTACTAAAAAAATCAAGTAGCAAATCATAGGTTTTCCAGGCTGTGATGTAAATTAAAAAAGGATAAGCCCTTGAATAAATCCAATCTAACATTGTCTTTAAGATTAATTTTAAAGTTTAATCATCATAATTTGTAATTATTCTGTTTACATTTCACATGATGTCTTGAGCTGATCCTGTTGATTTACACTAAATATTTCTCTGTAACTGACTGGATCAGTATCTCTCACCTGAGGTATAAGGTTTTTCTGGATTCTCTTCAGTTTAGCTTTCTTTCTGCCGTTCTTGGTCACCACAGTCTCCTCATAAAATTCATGAGCCAGATCTCCATCTTCATCGAAATACAAGGAACTGCAACAACAAACAGCAGCTGGATGAATGCAGGTCTCACTTCACCCAAAAAACAAGAACTTATTAAGAATTTAAAATGTGAAGTCTTTATTTATTATTTTATTTAATTTATTATCATTAAATTAAATATTGATTTATGATTCTGGCATAATTAAAATTGAGCACACTTTCCTGCAAACTACTGAAAAATGACCGTTTTGTTGTTTGATGAATGGTGACAGTTAGATTTGAGTTACATTATTAAGAATGAAGCAAAGAATGTGTCTTTCTAGAAACAAAATATAGCTTCTTATTACCTTTTCATGGTTTTGAGGTGAAATGTGACATGTTCCTGACAGATCATCCAGGTCAAAAGCCTGCAAGATCACAGTTTTTAATGTTTACCTTCTCCTTGTAAAGACAAATGGTGTTGTGTTCTTGGAGCCTCGTAGACGTGCTAAACACTGTTCGTTGACCTCACCGGGAGCTTCTCCTCCAGCTCCTGAGCTGCTAAAAGGCCAGACTCCTTTGGTTTTGGATCCGCTGCCTCCCATTTTTATTGACAACGCATTACTGTAGAGGCGGAGCGTCGGTTCAGTCCTGAAAAATGACAATGTTATTTGAGAGCATATTACAGACTTCTCAGGCAACATATGTTAATGCAACTGGGCATGTGTGGCTTGTGGTGTGGCTTCAAAGCACTGCTGTGGCTGAACTAGCTCTCTGAACTCTGAGCAAGAACCTGTGGTCAGGTCTTTTTATAGTCTGTAATACCTGGAGGCAAGGTCCAAAATGAACACTCACCAAGCACTAGATGCCAGTAAAAACTGGCTTTGGTGGATGGTAACTTTTATAGAAAATGCAACATACCACCTGAAATGTGTAGTTTTCTTTTCGGGGCTAAAATAAATAAATAAACAAATCAATAATAATTATTAAAAAAACTGAATCTGCATAATTTAAAAGCAAACAGAAAGGTTATTTGTGACAGGTCTGCTTAAAATGGTCCAACGATTATGTGACAAAAATAAAGATTTGAGAATTACTGTATATTGATCACTACACCAATGTAAAGAAGGCAAAGCTATCCATCTGTCTATCAAATCTATCTGAATATTAATTAGTCATTAATCAAGTATTTTACGTACACATATGTTGTGTATATTTGACCATTTTAGTAAAAACACCAGCATTCTCAACAGTCTCTAAACACACAGATCCGCTGGTTAAAACTGTAATCCCAGTTAGTTAGCAGGCTAGCTGATTATGCCTGAAGAGCGTCACTTTAACAACCCGTATTCTCACAACTAACCACTATTTTACAAGTCTTTGAAATCCAATACATTTGCAGTACGAATGCACGTATTTTTTCTCAAAATGTTACTGACTCGCACTAATAAGGCTGAATGTTATTGAATTGTTTGCAATGTAAACAAGCCATAAGCCATTCACAGCCATTCAACACACAACAAAACACGACTATCAGGCGTTTCAGTTCATCGGTTCGGTTCGGTTTCATTCCAGAAGACATTCAAATAAAAGATCATGTGAAACGCATACATACAGATCATGTACATCTCATTGTTTTGGTTCTTCTAGTCTGCTTTCTTCAAGCACTATGACGTAGCTTCATAACGTCACATTTACGCGCCCAGTCACGGAAACTAGACACAAACCAGAGCCCCTTGCTGCAGTCACGTATTATTATTTCTTTCTTTTTCTTTTTCTTTTTCTTTTCCTTTTCTTTTCTTTTTTCTTTTATAAAATTTAATAATATTACAATTATATTTTTATATTATATGATCTATCTATCTATCTATCTATCTATCTATCTATCTATCTATCTATCTATCTATCTGTCTGTCTGTCTATCTATCTATCTATCTATCTATCTATCATCTATCTATCTATGATCTATCTATCTATCTATCTATCTATCTATCTATCTATCTATCTATCTATCTATCTGTCTGTCTGTCTGTCTGTCTGTCTGTCTATATCTATCTATCATCTAGGCATATGTATTTTATTTCATTATTTATTTATTGTGAAGCCATTTGTATATTATATTACATCATATTATACTATATTTTTAAAGAAGCTTGACGACTAATTTAGTTTTTATTTATATTAAATGTAAAAGTTATTGGTTATTATTAATTTTTCATCATTATTCATCTATCATCTAGTTAATTTAATTAATTATTTATATATTATTTATATGTTTATATATTATATATATTATTTATTTTAGTATGAAGCTATTTGTATAGCATATTATATTTTATTATATTATTTAAATAAGCTTGAAGATTTATTTATGTATTTTATTTATTTTAAAATGTATTGATTTTGTACTTGGCGCCAGTAACTTGTCACAGCCATCATATGCAGCATATGGCTCGTGAGATCCGCCTCTCTTCCCATCAACCTGCGGCTCAGCCTGCTTTTCCATTGGCCTTTTATTCCACTGACAGGCGGCTATTCCTGAACTCGCTTTAATCGCATCTATTCCGCATCTCCCGCGATACGATCGGAAGCGACAGAGTTAATTCCGCTCTTTTCCACACGCAGACGTCTGTTTAGCTCGGAGTTAGACCGTGGTTTATTGGTAGACGGTCGGTTGCGCTCTAATTCAATCAGCAGAGATCGTGCGGGAGGTGGGGCCACCGAACAGAACAGCGCGCATCACACCATTATTTTACTGTAAGTGCATGTAAGTGAAGGTTTCGTTCTGTTTTAAATGGTTGCACGAGGGCTGTAACGCTCATTTGCACGTCCGTCTCAAAGTGCAGCGCGCACTATATGGCTTCCATACAGATTTATCGTTGCATAACCTACTGAGCGACTCGTCTGTGCATCAACACCATTTACCAAAGTAACCAGAAGGGTTACAGACATGAATGCAGTTATTAAACCTTATGAGACTGACTGTGCATTTTTTAATGTACCAGGGACCCTCAATGCTGTGTGCATAAAATGATCACAGTATATCTTCCTTTTAAACTTAATCAGTTGACTTAAGTCAACTAGACTAGACTTAAGTAATTGTCATGGACATAATCAGCTAATGCATTCAATGCAACTAATAAACCTCTATTTAAGTCATACTGAGTCCTGTTGGATAAAAGCATCTGCTAAATGTCTAAATGTAAATGTAATATTAGTAGGTAATCAGTTAGGCAATGAATTCAAATTGCATCTCTTTGGATATAAAATCAGCTGTTTAATTAATTTAATTTCTATTTAAACAACCAAGAAACATGAGCGATTCAGAGAAACAAACAGTCTCCCTTAAAGACAAGGATGGAGTGGAGAAAAGGGGACGAGGAAGACCAAGAAAACATCCAAAGGTATAAAATAATACTGTGTTATTAGTGATCAATTATTATAGTGATCAAGTAAACCAGTTTACTTTCTGAGTGAAAAGAAAATAATAATGCATGGGGCTTTTTATTTTTTTCAATGACGCAATTACAGTATAGATGGTATTTTTATATAAATACCCTAAAACCCCAGTTTTGGTAACATTACAATGTTGTATTAAGACAACTTCTTAATAAACATGTTTTCTTCCAGGAATTGAGTGGGTTGCCAGCTGCGAAAAGACCAAGAGGTCGGCCAAAAGGCAGCAAAAACAAAGGCCCATCCAAGAGAGTAAGCCTTCTTTTTATAATTAACTCACACTATGAATAATTAGTCTCTTTGTGTGATTATGGCATAGCCGTTTGCATAGATTTAAATATAGACACTATTTTTCTCACTATTGCCGAGTAGTACAACACTTGTTGTGTTGCAACGGTTTGCAAACACACAGAGACATATGCATTATTAATTATAAGTGTATGCAAGTTTTTCATTGACAGCTCATCCGCCGACCAAATGCAGGTGACCCGCTGTTAGCCACTTAGGCCTGAGCAATGCACTGTCAGCTCCCGCCTCAAGAGTCCTCAATGAACTCAATGCCCCCTCCATCTGCTGTCATGTGCAGAAACAGGCTCCCTCTACTGGTGCTCTTGCCATTCATTGCCACATTGGCCTGTGAAAATGCTTTGAAAAAATAGAAGCGCCCTTGGATTTATCCAATAGTTTAGCATGGGAGGGACTATTGCATAAAACTAAGTGACTGATTTTTTAACACTTGAATAATTGTTTGTTAATTTCGTTTTCTGTGCAATAGAAATCGTTGGCTTCTGGCAGCAAACCGAAGGGAAGAGGTACATATTAAAATAATAGTTTGTGCAAAAACAAGATTTGTGTTCTGTGGAACACTGCTTATTTGAAAAGTTATTTCATGTATTCTTTTTGTTTATTTATTTATTTATGTATTGTGAAGCTATTATATTATATTATATTATATTATATTATATTATATTATATTATATTATATTATATTATTGTTTTTGCATCATATATATTGACTATGGCCAAAAATCTATACTTTATGCAAGTATGCAGATGTGAATGCTTGGCCAATGCATTTAAAAAGCACAGGGTCCTGTTTGAAATTAATTTAACATGCATTTTTGCAGCATCAAGTTTTGTGCATAAAATCCATGGAAGAAAGAAAATCATAAAGCATGAGAGTAAATGTTCAGTAATTGTACACTGCTGGTCAAAATTTTTTAATAATTAAGTGTTTAAAATAAAATAAATAAGTGTTTTTGAAAAAGTCTCTTCTGTTCACCAAGGCTGCATTTATTTGATCACAAATACAGTAAAAGCAGTAACATTGTGAAATATTATTACAATTCAAAACAATAGATTTATATTTTAATATGTATTAAAATGTAATTTACTCCTTTGATGCAAATCTGAATTTTCAGTATTATTACTCCAGTCCTTCAACATTCCTTCAAAAATCATTCCAATTTGCTGATGACCAGTAGTGTATTTTTTGGCGAACTGTCTCTTTAAATTTTATATTTCATTTCAAGTTGCACAGAATTGACATGCAAATTTAAAGGTCAAACTATCTTGCTAAACCTATTTAAAATGGCATTGTAAATGTCGAATATAGCATGCAAGAGAGAAGCTTTGCTTCCATGCATTTCATCCCCAAATGTTTGATTTCGTTCCAAATAGGAAAAGGAAAAACCTCAGGACTCATCTGAGGATGCTGAGGAAGATGATGAAGAGGAGCAGTAACAATCTAACCGGAGCACTACCTCATACCCAAACAAACAAACCAACCGTCTGCTCTCCAACCTGTGAATAACATGGAATGTCATTCACGTCTTTCTACAACCACAAAAGGACAGTAATAGATGTAATATTCTGCATAATACATGAGTTTTATGTCATTAGATCAAATATACTGTAGACACCAGAATCACACTGCATACAAATGTCATGTGTTTCCTGTTACCTTTATTATATATCTATTGGACTGAGGTGCTTTTCTACTTACTCTTTGTTTGTACTGTTTAGTAATTTTTGTGTCCATATTGTAGACTAGATTTAGATCAAGCTATAATTTAGTGTGTAACATCATGGGCTTAATAGTTCTCATAGAATGCATTCATTTTGAATATAGCTGTTTACAGTTTACAGAATAACAGTTTACTATAGGTTTTTTGTTAGTGTATAATACTGTGCAGCCATTAGTGAATATTTGTTTCAAGGCAGGTTCTTATATTTTGTAATCAAATATAAGTTACCCAGGCCAGATGTTGAGGGAGCACATAGATTTAGTTTAAATGAATAGTTCACCCAAAAATGAAAATTTGCTGGAAGTTTACTCACACTCAGGCCACCAAAGATGTCTTCATCAGAACAGATTTGGAGAAATGTAGCATTACATCAGTTGCTCACTGATGGATCCTCTGCAGTGAATGGGTGCCGTCAGAATTGAGAGTCCAAACAGCTGATAAAAACATCACAATAATCCACAAGCAATCCACACCACTCCAGTCCATCAATTAATGTCTTGTGTAGAGAAAAGATGTATGTTTGTAAGAAACAAATCCATCCTTAAGACGTTTTTTAAATGCAAACTTTTTTTCAAACTTCCTCCAGTGAAAAAGTCATCTCATCTGAATCAGGAGAGAAATATGCACAGATCAAGCACCGTTTACAAGCAAAAACAGTCTAAAACAAATATGTTGGTGGATTTTGATGAGAAGGGCAATGGGGGATGGACGTTTTTCACTAGAGGAAGCATTATTGTGGATTTTTTTGCCAAAAGTGACTGTTTGAATTTAAAATGCCTTGATGGATTTTTTTTAAATTTTTTTTTTTTTTACAAACATCCTTCTTTTCACTTCACAAGATGTTAACTGATGGACTGGAGTGGTGTGTATTACTGTAGCTGTTTGGACTCTCATTCTGAAGGCACCCGTTCACTGCAAGTGAGCAAGTGATGAATTACTTAATTTCTCCAAATCTGTTCTGATGAAGAAACAAACTCATCTGCATTGTGGATGGCCCGAGGAAGAGTACATTTTCAGCATATTTTCACTTCTGAATGAACTATTCCTTTAACAGCAGCTTATAATGTGGTGTTTTCCACTAGAATTCCCAGGAATCAGCATTTATGATAATAGCAAAGGTTTGTATTTGGATGTATATGTCTGTGTTTGTTTGTAATTGTCACTATAGAAATTTATGGAAGCATTGTTAAATTTTGAAGCCATCATTGACACCAACCTTGCGGGTACAAATAGCACTTTGAAACTGATTCGCAGAAAACAGACGTCTTTGCTGGTGTATTGTGTTAGAAGACATTCCAGCTTATTGTACTAATTCCTAATTGGGAATGAATTTGGCACAGCACTTTGTGATTCTTAAATGGTTAAAAATAGATGTAAGGATAAAACTAATGGTGAAGAAAGAAATAATGCATCAATTTAAATATTTCCCTAATATAAGCTTTGCTAGAAGTGCTTCTCAGGTGGTTTTGCTTCAGGACGCCATCAAGTGGTGACTCAAGGTACCAAAAAGTAAAAAAAAAAAATCCTTAAAACCAGAACATTGAAATGTATTAATATTATCAATAATATAACATACACAAACCACCTTCTTACAGCATTTCCTTAAAGGACTGTTTGCATTACAGGTATCAGCTCAAGGTTCTCCACACCCAAGTGCTTTTGGAATATTTATTTCTAAATTATTTATTTTAATCATCTAGCTGTGTACATGACAAATCACAACAGTGACAATAAGCTATGGTTCTCAAGGATTCAGATTTGTTTTGTTTTTTTCAGGGTCCCTAAAAAAATAAAATTATACACTCCCTTGAAATCTTGAGTTATCAGATGCATATGTTGAGCAAAAGTGCAATCTAAATTATAGCCCATGTTAATGCTCTTTCAAACAATACTGGACTGTATTTTATGCATTCAAGTCCTCATATCTTCTGAAATATTCACCTCAGGTATTACGGTGTCATGAACAGACAGCAAAAGCCCAAGATAATGTAAATTCCTTCAGCAGTATATTCTTTATTCTGCAGCGATTGTCCGTGTAGCAGTAAATAGCCTACATAGGCATATGGTGTGTGACATTTTATTAATAAAATATTAGTTATAAAATGTGCATTAGATTTATAGAATTTATTTGTATGTAGAGTGTGGTGATCTTAATAAAAATACTTTTTCAAATTGTGGATTTACATATTTTGCAATACTAATTATTACTGTTATATTTTAATATTCTATTTTATTAATATATTAAATGTTATAGGTTGGCATAATAATTTAAAGAAACATGTTACTACTTTAATTTAAATACTAAATAACCTGCAAAGGTCAAATAGATATATTTTGAGAGAGTTTAAACAATTAAAAATATAAACATAAATCCTTATAAGGAGATTTTTATATTTACTTTTTTTAATTGTTGATGAAGTTTTATTTCAACTTCAATTTAAATACTAAATAAAGTGAGGTAATGATATATTTATTTGATAATTTTTAGTATTCGATGAATCTGTATATCTTATAGCTATTTGTCATTGTTAGTGTTGTTTTATTTGAATATTAATTGGTTATAGGGATTTTTTTATAATTTTAATTGAATTACATGTTAGTAGTATTTACATACTAGTATTACTTCACAAACTCCAAGACAAATTACAGTACTGTATATTTTAATTAAATATTTATTTGATTAATATTATGACAATTAGTGTTAATATAACGGTTTAAAGTCATAATAATAACTTAATAAAAATGAATATTGTATATTCTGTAAAATACGGTATTTTTATTCAATACTGATTAGATCAATTTAATAATAACAATTATTGTTAATGTAATTAATAACAGTTAATAAAACAAATTATTATTGATAATAATTATTATACAATGAACGGATTGTTGTGCGGAATTTCATATCCGCAGGCCGTATTCTCTAAAACCAACAACGTTCTTTTTGTCCGTATGCGCTGTGCAGGCTGCGCAGAATGCGTACATCCCGTAGCGGTTTCGATAATGGCGTCTGACTCCGAGATGCGCTCGGCTTTGGAAAAATGAAGCGTAGAAGAGCTTATTTCCAGTGATTGACGCGGGGCTTATTTCCATTCGCGGACCTTGCCTCTCTTGGTTCACGTTCCGATCTCAGTCGCGACGCCCAGCCCGAGATGATGAAGCTCAAGTCGAACCAAACGCGCACCTATGATGGAGACGGGTACAAGAAGCGGGCCGCCTGCCTGTGCTTCAGGAACGAGACCGAGCAGGAGGTGAGTCGCGCCGCCGGGAGAACGCGCGATGCGTGCGTCTCTCAACGCGTCAGCTGGTGGATCTCAAAGCCTTTGGCAGCGCGTTAGCGGCGTGCTATTAGCGGTTAGCCCGGGACTAGTTAGCGGAGTCGGCCTAGCGTTAAACGACGCGACAAGCGCTAATCAACGACGGCGCGACTCGTTAACAGCTTGATTGATTTAGTGAAATCCATCTGATGTGAGCATATGTGCTGAATCTCAAATGAGAGGGTCCATCAAACGCAATAAAGTAACTTACTGTGGTGTATCATGGTACATTCGATGGTAATACTGTGGTAAATTGAGACTACCAGCATTGTGTCCAAAATACCATGGTATTGTTTTGATTTGAGCACCACTAACAAGAAGTACCATGGTATTTTTTTTTTGAAGATATCTGGAAGACCATACCATGGTACAGTGATGGTATAAGCTAATACTATAATGCTTTGAAATATACCATGGTACTGAAATTCATGTGTTTCTTGAATATGGATAACCATTTGGTACTTACAAGAATACCATAGTACTGTCCTACCATTGTACATGTCTGAAATACTTTTTTTATTTTTGAGCACCACTAACAAGAAGTACCATGGTGTTCTTTGGAGATAATTGGATACCATCATTTACAAAAAAGTACTGTGGCAGTACCATGGTACAGTGATGGTATCAGGTAATAGGCCTACTATAGTACTTATATAAATATACCGTGGTAAAGTGTCTTCAATGTGGAAAAACATATGGTATATGGTGCGTCTAAGAAGTAAATGAGAGCACTTTATTACATCGTTTGAAAGCATAAGTAAAATGGGGTTTTCAGTAACCAAAATAATGCCAACATTTATATTATACAATTTTATTCCAGAAAAAGGGCCTCATTTATAAAACACATTTGACCCTAAATGCCATTGGTTTCATCTTACATCAAAAGTGAGGAATGAATGTATTACTATTCATTATAATTTAATTCATAAAGTCAGAAACTGATGTGAAAATGTTTTCATGCATATGCCAACTAAAAAGCATGCAATGCATACAAACTTTTTGCGTTTATATACGAGTAGTAATTAAAATAATTGATTGTAAAACTAATTTATACATTAATATTACTATATGTGAAAAATGAGTTATATTTTAATGGCTTTGTGATTATTACGTCACCGAAATGAATTAAATTGCTTAAATGAGGGGTTTATTAATAGGGATGCATTCAGGAAACCTTTTTCAGATATATAAATTTGATAAATTATTCATGGTAACATTTCAAAAACAGTTCACATTTAAGATCGTTCTGCACATATCTTTAAAAATGAGGCCCCAGATCTTCACAAAAATGCTGAAATTACTACTTTTCTAGCAAATAGTGACTCAAAATGAGTTTTGCCGGGAGATTTTGAACTGACACAAGGGTACGCATCACTTCTGTTGAAGAGCAGTGGCCAATGGCGATTATTTCACAGTGGCCCATTATTAATTACCCAGACCGATATATTGTCCTATCACTGACTTTCAGCCAGTCCACCAGACTGAAAACCTGGAATATGTGTCCACACAGGTGTTATTGGTAAGCAGCAGCAGATACCCAGACAAATGGATCGTACCCGGAGGAGGAATGGAGCCCGAGGAAGAGCCCAGCGTCGCTGCTGCCCGAGAAGTCTGTGAAGAGGTTTGGCTTTCATCTCTAGGATTATGCATGAAATAGATTATCATCATCATGTTTATTATTTATCATGATCAGCTGTCCATTACAAAGACTCTTACGCCATTTGTAGGAGATCTCATAAATTTATCATGCTTTTCAGTAGATATTTCGATGGCTAATACGGTAATGTGGATAAAATATACACACAATTTCCAATTTAAATGCACACTGATTTTTGTACAACATTTACTTAGATTCAAAATCAGTCAATTCTGGCTGTAAAACACGACCAATGGACCTGATCATTTTAATATTGCCAAATATCACCCCGATTAATCAGCTAATGTTAGTCTCTCCCTCCTAACAATAACTGATGTTTTGGCATAGATTTTTGACTCGGTCCGTTGTGCAAACATGGAAACTAGGTTTTCTCTCTGCTGACACTTAACCTATGGGGTTTCTCATAAAGAGAAGTGATAATGTTCCATCAGCTGAGATCCTCCATACGCTCTTACTTTCGCTGGTCATCTGACAGACAGCAAACATGTCGCTCGTTCTGCCGGGATGATCACCTTACAGTTTTAAAGGGCATTACACTCAGATTAAGAGCTGCTCTTCACACCTCCACTGCCAGACAGTAGCCAAGAGCGGCCGTAGACTATAAACGTACCATGACACAATGCCATCAGTGTTTGACAGGACCGCATATGTGAGATTGTCCTGAAGTCTGAGAGCATATCGAAACGTTTTTAGATTTTGAAATCTAAATGTCATGTATGTTACAGTGTTAAAATATTAAGGAATATTCTGCATTTCTATGTGACTAATCAAATGTAAGTAAATGAGTGTTATTGATCATGTGACTCTCGGTCAGATGTTTTTGAAGTTCATGATGCTCTTTGGAACATAAATCATGCTGGAGAACATGATCTTCAGGTCATTAAAGCAAACCTAGTTTTATATATATATATATATACACGCATATATATACATACATACATACATACATACACAGTGTTAATTGTCATTAGTTCCATT
This sequence comes from Sinocyclocheilus anshuiensis, assembly GCF_001515605.1. Taxonomy (NCBI): domain Eukaryota; kingdom Metazoa; phylum Chordata; class Actinopteri; order Cypriniformes; family Cyprinidae; genus Sinocyclocheilus; species Sinocyclocheilus anshuiensis. The sequence goes on along the minus strand of NW_015544185.1, from coordinate 776,205 downwards.
AGACAATATGGTTTATCTGAGTTCTTCGTATTATAATTTTCCTTATAATAAAGTATATAATAATGCAATGCCTTAATCACTGCTTAGAATACTATGAAATATGTTGCATGCCTTATTCTGTGTAAGAAGCCACATCATCTCACAGAAAGATT
>NW_015544185.1:767988-775811 GCF_001515605.1 Sinocyclocheilus anshuiensis | reverse complement strand
ATTTTTCAGGATTCTTTGATGAATAGAAAGTTCAAAAGAACAGCATTTATTTGAAATATTTGAAATTTCTAACATTCTAAATGTTTTTTACTGTCACTTTTGATTAATTTAATGTGTCCTTTGTGAATAAAATTAATTTCTTTAAAAAAAAAAAAACTTACTAACCCTGAATTTTATAAACAGTATGAAAGAATATTTATTTACAGTGTATATACTAAATAAAGTGCATACATGACCCATATTTCAGATGAACACTTTATCAATGTCACGTTATCATGATTTATCTCATCAAAATATGACCAAATTCTAATCAATATCAGAATATTCTTGTCAGAGCCACTCTGGGATTTACAAGTGTGTAAAACCTTAAAAGGTCAGAAACATAAGATTGTGATTGGCGAGCATACAGTTGTCTTCTGTTGGCCAATATACACCTGCTTATCTTTTTTTTGTGTTGACAGGGAGAAAAAGGGAATGGTTAAAAATCAAAGATGCCATAGAAGTGTTGCAGTGTCACAAACCAGTACAGGCCACTTACTTCGAGGCCCTGCAGGAAGGCTGTCTGAACAGTAACGGGACGCCCCTGGTGGCCACGATAGGCGGAGACCTGTCGCCCACCTACAGCATTAATCAGAGCTCCGTCTCTGATATCAGATAACTAATGCAAAACACAGACACTCTGGATGCCACTCTTGCTCTTACTTTCATAATTCTATTCTTCTTTTGATTCTTTTTCTTTAAAAACAGACACAAAACCAACGGTTTGCCAAGGCTTTTTAAGCACCGAGAAGGTGGCGCAGACATCAAGTGTTGGCTGAATATTCGAAATGATGTTTTGTAAATGTAACACTTTTGCTTTTTCCTGTTTAATCCTCCTTTCATGCGGACTGTTGCATGAAACCCGCAACCCACGTCCTTTTAGCAGCCCAAGTGTGAGATTAAACGAATGCAAGAACTACTTTTTACTGTTGTGATGTAAAAATGTACACATGGTGCGTCAGCATGTGGCTTTCAGTATTTTTACACATTAGATTTCCTCTGCGTGCGTAAGTGTGAACGAGTTTTTCATTAGTTCTCTTTCGGCGCTTGTGAGAAAACGTTTAGTCTTCTGAATGGTGGAACTGTAAGAAATTAATAGTTTTGCATGAACACTGGTATTTATTTGTCTTATGAGTTTGCATGATGCGATGAATGTTTAACCTGTACTTCGTGTTAAATTGTTGCTCTTAACTTGCCCTTTTTTTTTTTTGGTCTTGCCATCTTGTAAATAACTTATGGGCCTGCAAAAACTTACTTAATTTATACTATTACCTGATTCGACTAGAGCGCAGTTCTACAAGCGCACACTTTTTTTCCAACCCGCTGATGTTTGAAGGACTTTGAATTTAGTATTGCAGACATTACAATGAATTTTGTGCCACTAGCAGCACCAATTCATTGCAGATAAATTGTTCTGACATTATTTTTTGCAATTCCGTTTAGTGCCGCTAGTGATGTAGAAACGAAACAATTCCCCTTTAAGCAGACTGTGATATAGTGGTGGTATGGTTTGGCAGGTTGTTGTTGTGCTGGAATGGTTTTCTGTAGCACTTTTTTAAAATCAACATGAAAGCAAATGTACTTTTTAACGTATTTTCATTAGTGCACCATATTGTGCAACTGCAATCCCATTATGGTGTGAAACACTCACTTTTCATGATGCAATCACTTCCAGATGGATAGAAGTCCGTTTCGTTTCTTCCTCACAATACGTTATACATTTTAAAGAAGTAAAATGGGTTGCACATACCATGTTGAATTTAAGAAGTGCCATGGAAGATAAGAGTGAACAGTTAAGTCAAGAAGTAGCTTGGAAATCCTCTCTCTAAACTAGAAGATTCACTTCGATTTTCAAAGCAAACAAAAAACAATGAACTATTATAATGTTATCTGGCAGTTTCAAAAATGGATGCTTTTTACTTTCTTAATGTGTTTAATGTAATATTGGACATGATTGATTTAAGTTCATATTGTTTCAGGGGGAAAAAATGCCATTAATACTGAGCAGTTGATCTTGGATAAAATGAAACCACTTTTCTTTTTCACCCAAAAATGAAAATTCTGTCATTATTTACTCTTTAAGTTTTTTCAAACCTGTATGAGTTTATTTCTTCTGTTGAGCACAGAAGAACATATTTTGAAGAATGTTGGTAACCAAACAGTTGACGGTAGCCATTGACTTCAGTAGTATTTTTTTCCATTCTGTTTTTATGTATTTTGTGAGTAAATAATGACAATTTTCTTTTTTTATGGAACTATCCCTTTAAGGAAGTAAAATGGGTTTCATGTTCATTTTAGCTGTTAGATGATGTTTACATTTCATTAATACCGTAATGACTCTCAAACGACACATAAAGAGCTATTTCAATGGAGATGTTTATATAGTAATTTTTTTTTTTTTTTACGTACAACTCGCTCTATAGTCATTTCTGAGGGCACTTTTGATGGACCTGAAATTTTTTCATCTTCCCTTAGTAGATTTGGCCATTAATATTCTTCTGACATCAGTTGCGGAAGGTGTTTTCTGGCCTTCTGTTTTCTTGGACTTCAAGTCCAGCTGATGAGGTTTTTGGTTGTTTTAACCTCTCACCCTTTTTAGAAATGACCATATCTTCATCTAGAAAACATTTAAACGTCTCGTCTTCTTTTGAAATGTCAAGTGCGTCTTGGAAGCCGAACTGCACGCTCTGTAAAGCGCTTGGAAAGCAGCAGTTGGCGCAATACTGTGAATCTTGAGCCACTGTAGTTAGCGAGATGTTTTGGTGTCTTTTAATTACTCTTGTACAGATCAAATCGAGTGCTTGTTATGATGTATGGTACACGTTAGGTTGGGTGATTTATTTCCGCGAGACTGAACCGCATCGTTTTGCTCCTCTGGGAATTTAAAGTGCATTATAAAGTACATTTTTAATTCAAGATTTCTTTTCTAACTGCAAAGTGAGTAATGATGAACCCAAGATCTAAAAAGTGAATGAACATACTTTTATCAGTGATTCATGTTTACATGCTTTTGATTAATATCTATCAACACTAATGTCATCGAATTTGCAGCTGATTACAAGTCTTTCTCTTTCACTTTTAGTGTAGCATGTAATCCCTAATCTGGACTGTTTTCTTGATTGAAATATGTGATGGCCATCCTCATGTACCCCTCATTTTCAGTAGCACAGCATATAACTGTTTGACTCGTCTAGTAAGTGGAAGTGGCTGTGCGTCTGTAGCCGATCATAGCTGTGAATGGTCTTCTCTGAGCACAGTCGTTTCAATGTCCTACAAAACAAGGATGTGAAATCTAAACCGCTGCATTTGAAGTATATCACAGACCATGTGAAATACCCATATCCTTAAAGAACATCTCATGGAAAGCACCTTAAATTTGCCCTGCTTGTGACTCGGAATGTAAACTTTTGTAACGTAAATGAGAGTTCAGCCTGGTAAACGTGATGCAATTGGTTTAAATGGGATGCTGGAACTGTGACTGAGATCTCCCAACACTCTGAAACAAAAGCTGAGACTTCAGTTTCACAGCTACACCCTTCACTGGATTGTTTTGCTTTTTCATCTTGGGATTGTGAAATCAACCAGTATGAGAATGTAATATAAATGTGCCAACTAATAAACACCAGTATTTCATCTCAAGGTTTCAGTGACTTTGTCCCATAAGAGTCAAAATTGTAATACTTTATAACATGCCAAATATTCTGATTTATGTAGCATTGTGTTTGTACTTCATGGCTTTTGAGGCAAACTATATATGCTAGTGTGTAACGTTAAACTATATACATTTAGGATTTACAGGTTCCTTCCAGGATGATGGACCAAAATTGACAATGCAGAAAGTGGGTAAGAAAATTCAATTTTTTTTTGATATTTTTAAAAGGAATAGTTCATCTAAAAATGAAAATTTGCTGGAAAAGTACTCAACACTTCCAAGATGTAGATGAGTTTTTCTTTATGGCAACAGACTTGAAGAAATGTAGCATTACATCACTTGCTCACCGGTGGATCCTCTGCAGTGAATGGGTGCCGTCAGAATGAGAGTCCAAACAGCTGATAAAAACATCACGATAATCCACACCACTCCAGTCCATCAGTTAACATCTTGTGAAGCAAAAAGCGTGTGTTTGTAAGAAACAAATCCATCAAGACATTCTAACTCCATTTTTTTCTGGCCAAAATAAATCCATAATCCATTTTAACACTAACTCCAGTGGAAAAAAGTCTATGTCCTGTTGTCTCTCACATCAAAATCCACACACATTTGTTTTGGACTGTGTTGTAAACGGTGCTTGATCTGTGCAGATTTCTCTCCTGATTCAGACGAGACAACTTTTTCACTGACGCAAGCAATATTATGGATAGTGGACTCATATTTCAGCCAGAAGCAAAGGTTTGAAGATAGAAACATCTTAATGATGGATTTGTTTCTTACAATCACACAGCTTTTCCCTTCACAAAATGTTAATCGATGGACTTTAGTCGCAAGGATTATTGTGATGTTTTTATCAGCAGTTTGAAATCTTCAGTAAGTTTTTCAGCAAATTCACATTTTTGGATGAATGACTCCTTTAAGGCACCAAATAACACAATGAATGCATTCATAAGTATCTGAAACCAATATATGAAGAAGTCGGACACAGCAGTACTTTTAAACCTTTATTGTACAGATAATGTGGAAGATTACTGTGGCTGTTGTCCTCGGCCACGGCCAAAACCACCTCTCTGAAAACACAAAAGAGAACGCATGCAAAAAGTAAGCGTCATAATATCCTTTTCCCAGTAGGATGATTTAAGCTTGCGTTTATGTAATTGTTGAATTAAAATAGCATTTAAACAGAAGTACTTACAAACTGGAATTCTGTGGCTGCACCTGCACCAGCTTCAGCCTTCTTGTCTGCACCAGCTGTAAGATCAACGGTTTCTAGTTTAACACCATCCCACACAGGTTAAGAATAAGCTGATGTCAACAGTTAGGATGTATTGTGTACGTACGCGGAGCTGCAGACCGTCTGTAAGCGTCTCTGTCTCCCTCGCCACGGGCCAGACGAGCCGGTCTCTCTCCCTCAAGACCTGCAGAACACCACATTTAGTCAAGCTCTTTGAAAGGGAGGGACTGTGACACATTATGAATGACAATTTGCATTTATATACAACCATTCATCAGTCAAGCACCAAAAAAATAAATAAATGGTCAATGCACTATATTCAATTTCTTCTGAAGCCATAACAGCTTTCTAGTAATAATGATTTTACAAATTACAGCATGAGAGATATTAACTACTTTTAGTTTTTTTTTTGTTCATTATGAACATCATTGCATGGAAAAGCTGTGTGGATTTTCTTCAAAATATGTTGCAGGGTGTCTACAGATATGAACAAGTTAAATTTAAGACTTTTTAAGACCTTTTTAATACCACCTTATGTGAAATTTAAGACCAGACCTGTGATGGAAATACACATTATATTACATACATATATGTAATATTTAACACGTTTAAATGTAAAAAGAAAACAAAATATCATCGCTGTCAAAAATGCTATTTGTTATTACGATATACAGTGAACTTTTCATATCAGCAGACAATATCCCATACAAAATATTCCCACAAAAGTGTCGCATGACTGAGATTTTTGGTGGTGTAAACCATTTATTCTGAAGAAATATTTTCATCAGTTTTCTATCAGCTTTTACATACTTAAAACTGCATGTTTTTACCACAGGATGTCATTTACCTTTATAAAGGCCAATAGTTTTTTTACCTTATTAAATGTGTCATCTTTCATGCCAAATTCTAACAATTGATCAAGAAATGTAATACACTACAGGGCTGTTACCAATCAAATTAAATCATTTACACTGCAAAATTACAACTGCAATAAACAATGTTATGAGATTAATGTTGTAAATAAAATTTTGAACATACAAATAAGAAATGTTGGGAAAAACGCATATCTTTATATTCATATATTTTATATTCATATAGAAATTATATTTTTAAATATGAAACCAAACCACCAGTAGTTGGCAGCACGTTTTAATGAGTGAGTCATTTAGTCATTCATTCAACCGATTCGTTCAAATGGCTGATTCATTCAGAAGCAAGGCAAGTGACTGTCTTTATGAATGGGTTACTGAATCATTGACTCACTTGATTCATTCAAAAACGTGGAATTGGAACTAAACAGATTCCTTCAAACAGCTGAATCATTCAGTAACAAAAACGCCAGTGTTGCTTGGAGAGTGTGCGCAATAATTCTGTTCTGATCTTTGTTTTGAACTATTTTCGTTGGTGAAATAGAACAAAACAGTCAATTGTGTCTAAAATGTAAGTAACTTCATATACTTTACTACTTGCTTGTTGAACTAAAATCAGTGTAACATTTGCAATCGTGAAAATATTCAGCAAAATAGCTCCCCTGACATGGTATGTTACTTAACTATATCATGCTAGGAATATACTAAACATTTTGAATTTTTACCTCAGAATGTTTGTTCTGTGAGTTTCTTTATGCGGGTCGTTACGCTCATTTGATTTGATTTCTCCATGAAAGTCTCTCACAGAGACAGGCAGTATGAGCCTCAACAGCGCGATTGTGCCGAGTGGGGGCGGGGCCGAGAGCCGTGGGAACGGAGCGAGGCCGGTGGAGTAATTGATAATGAGCGACACCTGCACCACTCTCCGGTCTCGAGTCCCACGGAGGAGCTCCGGAAGGATATAAGGAGGAGTTACGACAGTGAAAGACCAGAGAGGACCAGGCCTGGACTTTATTTTGTGTTTTGGTTCTGTTTGTGCACGACAGTCGTCCGCGAGGGGCTGTCACGCTATTTTGTGTTTACTTTATTATTAAAGTTTTCTTTGAACGTTCGCCGGTTCCCGCCTCCTCCTTCCCGTGACTACGAACGTTGTTACAGCGACATTGATAATAGAAATACACTATCCATTATCAATCGCGGTTTAAGCTAAATGTAATAAAATCAGAAGAATCATTCGCGCGTTTTGATGCGTGATTATTTTTTGTCACTTAAGTTTTAATCAGGCTATTAGTCCTGTACAATTAGTACAATTCTCAAGGCATTTTTCAGTAAACTTGCATGAACCCATTTAAAGTAGTTCGGAGGCTGGACAGCGAGCTGGTGTTCGACTGTATTCTGTAACCGCAATTCTCTGATGACGCGGTAACTACAGCGGGGGGAAAAATACTCTTGATGGACACTCACTGGGTCCATCAGACTGGAGAAATGTTTGTGGTAATGTGACCAAAAATATTTAAGACCTACTGAATCTGAATTTAAGACATTTTAAGACTTTTTAAGGCCTTATTTTAGGAAAACTTTATTTAAGAATTTTTAAGGACCCGCGGCCACCCTGTGTTGCATGGAAAATCATGAAGGTGAATGACAGTTTTTCGTTCTGAAACGCTCTTTAGGAGAGGACGATGAGCCTCTTACCGAAGACTATAGATAACCAAAGACGGTTCACTCCTATTACTTATGAATGGGAAAAACTGCAACAAGCAATATGGTGGAATAGTCCCGCCTTCTGAATGAAACAGCCAATGGCTGATTGGTAAAGTCACTGCGTCACTGCAGCTGCCTTTAGAAGCTCCGGTTCCCATAGAAACCGAAGACCCGCGCTTATGACAGCACATGCACATTGGCTGGTCTTGCCTGAAAAATACGCTTTTTTTTACACTATTTGAGCATGAGGAACAACATTCATGGAGCAGTTCATTTCAGATTTTTTTGCTCATTTGAAATGTGTAGTTTAATTGTGAGTTCAGCA
>NW_015544185.1:752100-767952 GCF_001515605.1 Sinocyclocheilus anshuiensis | reverse complement strand
GTTTGGAGATTTGATCATAAACACACTTGTTCTTTAAAAATGACTGATACTGGCAATGATCCAATTTAGTACTCTTAGGAAAATATGATCATATTTTGTAATTATTATTTAAATCTGACTACTTTTCAAATGGTCATAAATCAACATCTCAGAAAAATCGTATGGGGTTTTAAATCAGAATATGACTGTTACGAAACAGGGCATCATTTCCATACATGTCTTCTGTTGAGGACACCAGGACAAACATCATGTCAATAGGGAAAGAAATTATAGATCAATATTCCTATGAAAGGCAAGGCAAGTTTATTTATATAGTACACTTCATACACAATGGTAATTCAAAGCAGTATATATATTTAAATGTACTAGTAATATTTTAGATAGATAGACAGATGTATAGATTATATATTACACGATGTAACTATAATATATATATACAAATATTTATTCTTGTTAAAATAAAAGGACATTTCAAATTTTCATTTGTTCTTTTTCAAATAATTTATAGAATTCTAGAATTTTTCAAGAATTTTCAAAAAGTAATTCTCTGTAAATCTCTGTAAATGTTCTATGTATTAAAAAAATTTAATGCATGTCCTCAGTCCTCATTCATTGTAACTGCATGAAAACAGTGACCAGTACAATTCAGACATTGGCTGTTTTGAATATAAATACTGTCCTGTTGTGACATCAAATTATTTTTATTTTTTCCCAAAACTCTTTTTTTTCTGGCTGGACAGAATTGAATGCTGAGCATGCAAGTTAACTATGAAGGTTGAGTGTACATATTTTGAAGGATATGTATGGCATGTGACCTTATTGAATTTCATGGATCTGTGCAATGAACTCAAAGTAAGTGTGTATGGACTACTTCATGGTACTATTCCTAAATGTTTTCTAAACCTGATTTTAGAGTTATACTGGCTCTTTGGTTGTGGACAAACAAGGTATTTTAATGTTGACATTTGAAAGTAAGCCTATGAGAGAAATCAAATATATTGGTTTTATGTGCTGTTATATGTGTTAGACAATTATATTTAAACTCTTTTAAAAGGTTTCTTGAAGTTTCAGTTTTGGCATGAGATCTGGGAACATTTCAATAGCTATTGCTCAATTCAATTGCAAACTAAACCTCTTCACCGGATGCTTTAACAAGAAATGTGTTTGTTAATATTTCAGCGCTCAGCTGATTTCTCTGGCAGTTTGTGTTTGGCAGCGAACAGTGTTTTCCTGTTTTCCCATCCGTGTTGTGAGGCGGTGATGTGTTTAGTGCCTGAGGTTTGTGGACTAATGGGAATGAACCTTACAGGAGCTTTGATTGTTGTTCCACCTGTGCCAACAAACTGAGAAGTTAACATTGCAACACCTCCATCTGCTTTCATACACGGACCACCTGCGCTGCACTGACTTTGCAAATTCCTTTCATTTAATATTATATTTAGGAGCAGATTTGCACTATAAAGTGTTACTTTAGTATCATTGAAATACTATTATAGTTAAAAATATATATATATTTATTAGATTTAGATTTTAAAAAATATTTTCTGTTTTGATTTTAGTTAAATGTTTAATTACGTAATAAATATTTATTTATTGTAGGTTTATTTAGTTTATTTAACTTAAACTGAACGAAAGTGAGAAAATGTTGCCTTGACAACTGGCTGCAGTAAAATAAGTTTACGTATTTTTATATTTTATTATATTTTTCATATTTTATTTTCAAGTGATGGCTTTTTATGGTTTTAGTTTTAGTTAAATGATAATAACCCTGATTATTATATAAGTGGCAGGTTTAAATCCAACTTTAAAAAAATGCAAAGTAGCTAATGAATATTGTATCAAGTATTATGATGTCACCAAACATTTATTTTTTAATTTATTATTATTATTATTATTGTTTTTTTGTTTTTTGTTTTTTACTGCAGTATGCAAACATTGAAGGCCAAAATCAGTAAGCATTAGCAATGCTTCACCAATAGGTTGCAAAAACTAACCCTTAAATGAACCCATGTAAATACCACAGTACATACATTTCAGTACCATGGTATTAACATGACTGGATCATGGTACTGCCCCACAACCTTTTTTTGTTAAAACATCCCCACCACCATAGTCGTACATGTTTTTTGTGCTTTTTTGTAAATAGACTGAATTAGGAGTTGAATTGAACCATAGTCAACTGTAAGTCTTGCACGAAAATGTGGAATGTGAATGATTCAAATCACAGATTTCATTTATTCGTTGATCTTAGTACGGTGTTTATTTCAGTGAAAGTCATTAATATGTAATGTGGGTCTCTTGACTGACCATCCCCCCATCTGATACACCCGCAGCACAACACTGGCTGTTTTCATTCGATACCTTTGTGTTTTACTGATATTCGATTCGATAACGAATCATTCATTTGAACCGATTCACTTGAACCATTTCACTATGCATTTGCAAACTACTTCACTGTAATTAAGACTGTATGGTTCCACCATATAAATGAGTATTCCGTGCTCAACAAAATATTTATGGAAATAATTATTTGATTACATGAAACTGTGAAAAAGTGTGAACAGACTCGGTGAATTTGAGCCAACTCGCTAAAACGAGTTCGCCGAGCGAACCGATTCCCTTAAACCGAATCAGACGGCTCACCGTTATTGTGTTTTACTAGAGTGGAGGATCGTGTGTTTCACAGAGAAGCTGGATTCTCGTTCATCTGTGTTTGGTATGTCTTAACGCATGATTTTATTCTCATTTAGCTGCAGAAATGAGGTTGCGTGTCGATATATGCGGACAGACGTGTCGTCTTGCGTTGTGTCATTTATTTCTAAACGCTTGCGCAGTCCTTTAAGAACGCTGCGGTTCTTTGCAATGCTGAACAGTGAACGCTGTGTGCACCTGAATTAATATGCATGTGTCGAATGAACTTGAATTGCATGAATAAATTAGACTTTTGTGCTTCATTATAGACAACCATACTGTTTTGCATGCGTTTAGCAAAATGTGATGTATTGGAACAAAAATAAACTACTTAAAAGCTATTAAGCTAACTATTAATAATAGAACACATTGCATATTTTAAAGTAATTTTACAGAAAGACTTAAGGGGGATTGTTTTAATATTTATAGAATGTACTTATTAATTAATTAATGTTTAGAATATGCTATTCCATTTTTTTTTTGGACATTTTATCCTTGCAAAAAGTGCCATGGTACAGTGATTGTATCATATGTGAATGCCATGAAATATACTCTCCAGTGTACTTTTTCGTACTTTTTGTTGTAAGTGTACCTTGTGTTTTGTATCATATTTCAATATAATTGTTGATATAATTCACCTACTGTCTACAGTATTGGAAAATATGGTGCTGTAAAGTTATGGATAGCTCATTAGTTTCACTTAATCCTTCAAATAAATTAGACTTTTGTGCTTCATTATAGACAACCATACTGTTTTGCATGCGTTTAGCAAAATGTGATGTATTGGAACAAAAATAAACTACTTAAAAGCTATTAAGCTAACTATTAATAATAGAACACATTGCATATTTTAAAGTAATTTTACAGAAAGACTTAAGGGGGATTGTTTTAATATTTATAGAATGTACTTATTAATTAATTAATGTTTAGAATATGCTATTCCATTTTTTTTTGGACATTTTATCCTTGCAAAAAGTGCCATGGTACAGTGATTGTATCATATGTGAATGCCATGAAATATACTCTCCAGTGTACTTTTTCGTACTTTTTTTTGTAAGTGTACCTTGTGTTTTGTATCATATTTCAATATAATTGTTGATATAATTCACCTACTGTGCTGTAAAGTTATGGATAGCTCATTAGTTTCACTTAATCCTTCATCCTGCTAAAAATGAGTTAGGAACTTTTAGTTGAAAATTAACAGTTTTTGTCCTTAAAAAGGTTTGTACTAAAAAACAGCAGAATGGTTTTTGGACGTGGTGCTAATATAGTGGCATGTGAATTAGGAAGCCAGTTTAGGGCACTTGTTATCCCAGTCCTCTATTCTGAGATCCACAATAGACCGTTTTAGTAAATGCAATCTCTGTTGCTCCCTAAGGAGACTTTACTGTCTTCTTGCATGATAAATGTAAAAGGTCTGCTTTAATAAATCAATAGCAGGTCTCGTAGCTGTAAAGAAGATGAATCATTACAACAGTGTGTTATTTGATTAGTGAATGTCTGATGGTGGCTGTCTCTGTTGTCATTTAGTTTGATCTTACTGCTGATCCCATCTGTCTCCACCAACAGTAAATATGCATGTGAGTGTGTGTCTGAAGCGAACTGCTGCTTCACAGACACCAGATGTCCTTTTGACTTCTTCTGTTCAAGTCAAAGTTGAAATCCTCCCATCGGAGGGTCTTGAACTGTCCAAGGTCCTGAATTGTCCCTTGGCACCTGAACTCTTTAGCTCTGGGTCAGTTAGTATTTGTTCTGCCAGGGAAAGCTTCTGATTTCTGTGCAGTGGGAATTTGCCATTTCTTATATATTCTATGTAGTGCTTAGTATTTATTTCAAATATATATATATATATATATATGGAAGCTTGTTTTCACCACAGAATAAAAAACTAAAAAGGTAATTGCAACTTTTGATCTCACAATTCAGACTTTTTTATAACTGAAAATTATTATATCTTACAATTCTGACAATTTTCTCGCAATTCTGACTTTTGTCTCATAATTCAGAGAAAAAAAAATCAGAATTGCATGATACAAGCTCAGAACTGTGAGACGTAAACTTGAAATCCATAGTGAAAAAAAAGTCAGAATTGCACAATATAAACTTTTTTCCCTCAGAATTCTGTTTACATCTTGCAATTCTGTTTTTGTTTGTTTGTTTGTTTCCACCACAGAATTAGAATTTATAAAAGGTAATTGTGACTTTTTGTCTCACAGTTCAAACTTTTTTTTTTTCATGAGAAAATAAGTCAGAATTATGAGATAAAAAAGCTCCCAAATAATTTTATTTTTTAATCCTTGGCCGAAATGGACTTCCATTCTGCTCTCAAAAATGTAAGAAAGCATTTTGCACAAGCAAGCACCGCTTTCATTTTCTGCAGAAATTTTTTAAATGTAATTCCCCCCCCCGATCAGTCACAAGTCAAAGCCATAAAGTATACTATAGCTCTTTAACTGGATTGTGTTGGAGGACTCGTTCACCTTGATGGTTATACTGTTGAAATCTCATTCTGGATCTGTCCTTCAGCCTCTAGTGGCTTCAGATGGCGACTAAAACCAAGGAGAGCGTGTCCTTAGAGGCTTTCAACTGAAGGTACAATACAAGGTCCTCAAGGTCTGAACACTTATCAGTGGCGTAAAACTCTCAGTGAATCACAAGGTATTCTTCAGTTTCAAACTCTGCTGAAATTCCTTTAGAAAGTAGATTATCATTCCATAATGCCAAAATGTACTGTTCAGTATGCAGTGAGTAGCACACTAGTATTCCGTTCTGAATGATGTGGCTGTTCAGTTGCATAACCCAGACTGAATCATTTGTATTTTATCATGCGAGGAAAGTTCATGGTCTAGCACCTCATTACTCACTTTAGGATGATTGGGGTCGAGAGTTGGACTCAAGCACAGATTTTATAACCTGGGTACCTACTTTCACCCTTTACAGCCCACATGGGGATTCCAACCTCTGACCTGGTGACAGCGCTAATTCCTGTTCCTTTGATTTATCACTAGTTTTTGTTGGTACTTTTGACAATATGTTCAGATATTAACATTTTTCTTATGGAGCTTTAGTTGTATTTATTTATATTTTTTGCTAATATTATTTGCTACCTAGTATTTGTGTAATCAGTTTGGCATTGTATTTCTAAAATTAATTTGGTACTTTATAAAATCCATTTAATATTTTATATATAAAAATAATTTATAACAGGAATATAATAATGAAAATAATATAACAATTTATTTTATTTAGAATATTAATTTAGTATTTTATTAATTAAATTAATTTCACATTTTATTTATAACATTCTAGTATACTTATAAAATCAAATTTGTATTTTATTAATAAAAATAATTTAGCTTTTTTTTTATAAAATTGTAAAATATAAAATTCTGTAGTTTATTTGAAAATGTAAGCTGATATTGTATTAATACAATGTAAAATTTTATTTATAAAATTAATTCAGTAGTTTATTAATAAAACGAATTTTGTATTTTATTTACAAAATTAATTCAGTAGTTTATGTAATTTGGTATTTAAATTTTTTTTTTTGAAATGATTCATTTATAAAATTAATTCAGTAGTTTATTTTAAAATGTAATTTAGTATTTTATTAATAAAATCAATGTTGAAATGTATTTATAAAAGTAATTTAGTAGTTTATTTTAATAAAGCAATTTGGTATTATTAATACATTTATTTAGCATTTTATTTATACAATTAATTTGGTAGTTTATTTCCGTTATTTCGTATGTTATTAATAAAATTAATGTAATATATTCATAAAATAAAAGTATGTGCTATTCTTTTGTTATTATGTACATGATTCAAATCAGTATGTGGTTTCAGTATAGGACTTTATAATGTAGATTTTGATCTTTTTGTTATTTTTATTTAGATAGTATAGGAAGAACAGAAGAAAAAAATTGTAAAGAATTCTGTGGAAAAGAGAGAGAAATATGATCAGAACATCATTTCTGGTCGAATTTGAACCTGAGCCGCTGTGAAGAGCAGGTAGAGAGCATTTTATGAGTCCAGGCTCGTAGGATATATAGGATAGATTACGCTGTTCTTCTTTGAAGCCATCAATGCAACAAGATCTCAGCTGCTGCAGCTCTCCAGCGTCATATTACCAGGAGGCTGGCTTGCTTTTGGACAGATTCTCATATGTGTCTGTGCCGGTGTGGATATCAGCTGCGCTGTGACCTTGCCTTACCACACGAACACGTGCAAATCCGCACAGATACACTTCTGGCTGCTGTGAGATCCTGCATTGATCTCTCTCTGCAGTCTTGCCCAAGTTTCTGTCTGTCTATGAGATGGACAGAGATAGAGGGAAACAAATTGAAGAGGTGGATGGTAGGACATATTGATTAAGACTAAACGCTTGAGAGAAGAAGACACCAATGAGATGCTGAGATGCGAGATTTATGCTTTGAACATTGCCAAGCAGCAAGTCTGCAACGATCCGATATAAATGATCCGTTTCTCGGTTTCTAAACGTCTCTGAAGATGTTTACTTGTGCCTCACGAATGCTAAAAAGATGTGGGAGTGAGAACTTACTTGATGCTTAGTGCAGTTCGTTAGATATTTCCACAACCCCACCCATAAGAAAGAAAATCATGAATGAGATCTCTATAAAATCTCTATTGTTTGTTTCTCCTAGACTTCTTTTTACTGAGTAAAATTTGCGAAGATTGAGAGTAAATGTTGTGTACGTCAGTCTCTTAAAGGAATAGTCCACTAGGAACAGATTTGGAGAAATGTAGCATACATCACTTGCTCACCCATGGATCCTCTGCAGTGAATGGGTGCCGTCAGAATGAAAGTCCAAACAGCTGATAAAATCATCACAGTAATCCACAAGTCATCCACACCACTCCAGTCCATCAATTAACGTCTTGTGAAGCCAAAAGCTGTGTGTGTGTGTTTGTAAGAAAGAAATCCATCAAGGTGTTTTTAACTCTTTTAGGAACCAAAAATATAGCTCTTCTATGGCATCACTGTGAAAACCCCCTTTGTTTTTAAGTGTGTTTTGTTCAAATGGATATCAGAGCCTCAGTGGTGCTGCTAGGGTGTGACTGTCATCATTGCTGTTAACAGTTATGCAACGCCTCCAACACATTAAGACGCACATGCACGAGAGAGATAAAGGGAGTGTGCATCGCTCTCTGGAGTATTCAGTGAATGAATGAATCACTCTCAGTTTATGACTCTATTCCTACACAAAGCATCACCTGTGATGTTCAAATCCAAACACAGCTGTGGAGCTTTTGTATTTCACTAACACTAACATAGCACTTGATTTCCATTAAACAGAGATGTTTATTACAGGCAGGAATCGCTGTTATTGCTCATACGTCACTGTAAAAAGGGATTGTGATTTTAACAGTAAAAGACTGTAAAAATGCTACAGTAAAAACCTGTTAACTGGTTAACAGTAAGTTTCCATACTATATACGGTGAATAAATGTAATTACATTTAATGTAATTTTACAGTAAAATAAAACAGGTTTTTGGAAGTGAAAAAGAAAAAGTAATTGTATAATTTACAGTGAAAAACCGTAAATTGACACTCCCAGAATTCCCTGCATGACACTTCATATTTGATGTTTTTTTTTGTTGAAATAACATGTTTCTTCTTCGTTTTTTCTTATTTTTCTACATTAGGGTTTAATCTAAAATGTTGCTACCATATTTTTTCCGGTGAAGTTCTGGCAACCACAGCTGCCGGTATTTTACCGTAAATGTCACAGATTTTTTTTTACAGTGTTGGCAGTACTGTTATTGTTAACTGAAACTATTAATGATTGATTGAAATAAAGCTAAAATAAAAATATTAAATATAGATAGATAAATATTAGATGAAACTTTAACTTAAAATGAAAATTTAAAATGTTGTCTTAGCAAATAACTGAAATAAAATAAGTTGAAGTAGTAAAATTGCTAAAACTAAATTAAAAAGAAATGAAAGCTAAACAGATATTATAAAAATAAAAGCTAATAAAAGTTACTAAAACACTAAAATTTAAAGGAAAATAAAAACTGAAATAAAAGCTAAAATATGAATAAATACTCTAATAGTATCTAAATAATACTAAAATAACGCTGATTGAACAAACTCCAAAAACTGTTTTAAAACTGTATCTTTGCCAAATGCATGAATGAACAAATTCATTATCTAATGCAATTGTTTTGCATAAATAGTATCACTTTTATGGCTGCTGTGGGAATGTAAATCCTGCCTTTCAGTTAAAAAAAGCCAATCAGCTTATTGATCATGCATATGCATTACCTGGACCTGAAAATTTGAGCTAAAGTGGCATTTTTTATGTCATTGCTGACACTCATATTCGAAAATGAGTGTCATTTTTGTCATTCTTTAATGGAATATTTGACCCAAAAATGTAAATTTGTTAAAAATTTCATCACCCTCAGGCCATCCAAGATGTAGATTCATCAGAACAGATTTGAAGAAATGTAGCATCACATCACTTGCTCACCAGTGGATGCTCTGCAGTGAATGGGTGCCGTCAGAATGAGAGTCCAAACAGCTTAGAAAAACATCACAATAATCCACAAGTAATCCACACCACTCCAGTCCATCAATTAATATCTTGTGAAGTGAAAAGCTGCATGTTTGTAAGAAACAAATCCATCATTAAGATGTTTTTAACTTTAAACTGTTGCTTCTGGCTAAAATATGAGTCCATAATCCATAATAATGCTTCCATCCCCTGTTGTCCTCTCACGTTAACATCCACTGACATATTTGTTTAGAGCTGTTTTGGCTTGTAAACAATGCTCGATCTATGCATATTTCTCTTCTGATTCAGACGAGACGACTTTTTCAATGGTGAAAGCAGTGTTCGAACTATACCGTGGACTTTGGGGGAGCCCACATGTTTTTTTTATAACGGACGGGGTGTGGGGGGGGTTATACATAACAGCTACAAGTTTATGCACTACTTGCTTTATGCAAGGAGCTAACAAACATGTACTAAACATGAGTGGAATTTGCACCGCAGCGCCCCCACACCTTGATGCTCATGACAAGAATAGCATGTATAGTTATCTTTATTGAAGTGAATTAGGTTTAAATCGCCGTCATGCATGAATGAATTATATTTTTACAATTTTTCACATAATCACGATGATCACATTACACAAAACTGAAATTGCACGTCAAAATAACACATTGTCAATATTGTGATTTTAGTACTTTATCTTAAACTAATTCATTTATTTCGTTTGCTAGGTGTTCTTTGTGGTTGCTAGGGCATTGCTATGTGGTTGCTTCAGTGTTCTAGGTGGTTGTCAGAGTGTTGCTATGGGGTTGCTAGAGTGTTAAGGGTAGTTGCTAGGGGCTCTCTATGTGGTTGCTAGGGCATTGCTATGTGGTTGCTTCAGTGTTCTAGGTGGTTGTCAGAGTGTTGCTATGGGGTTGCTAGAGTGTTAAGGGTAGTTGCTAGGGGCTCTCTATGTGGTTGCTAGGGCATTGCTATGTGGTTGCTTCAGTGTTCTAGGTGGTTGTCAGAGTGTTGCTATGGGGTTGCTAGAGTGTTAAGGGTAGTTGCTAGGGGCTCTCTATGTGGTTGCTAGGGCATTGCTATGTGGTTGCTTCAGTGTTCTAGGTGGTTGTCAGAGTGTTGCTATGGGGTTGCTAGAGTGTTAAGGGTAGTTGCTAGGGGCTCTCTATGTGGTTGCTAGGGCATTGCTATGTGGTTGCTTCAGTGTTCTAGGTGGTTGTCAGAGTGTTGCTATGGGGTTGCTAGAGTGTTAAGGGTAGTTGCTAGGGGCTCTCTATGTGGTTGCTAGGGCATTGCTATGTGGTTGCTTCAGTGTTCTAGGTGGTTGTCAGAGTGTTGCTATGGGGTTGCTAGAGTGTTAAGGGTAGTTGCTAGGGGCTCTCTATGTGGTTGCTAGGGCATTGCTATGTGGTTGCTTCAGTGTTCTAGGTGGTTGTCAGAGTGTTGCTATGGGGTTGCTAGAGTGTTAAGGGTAGTTGCTAGGGGCTCTCTATGTGGTTGCTAGGGCATTGCTATGTGGTTGCTTCAGTGTTCTAGGTGGTTGTCAGAGTGTTGCTATGGGGTTGCTAGAGTGTTAAGGGTAGTTGCTAGGGGCTCTCTATGTGGTTGCTAGGGCATTGCTATGTGGTTGCTTCAGTGTTCTAGGTGGTTGTCAGAGTGTTGCTATGGGGTTGCTAGAGTGTTAAGGGTAGTTGCTAGGGGCTCTCTATGTGGTTGCTAGGGCATTGCTATGTGGTTGCTTCAGTGTTCTAGGTGGTTGTCAGAGTGTTGCTATGGGGTTGCTAGAGTGTTAAGGGTAGTTGCTAGGGGCTCTCTATGTGGTTGCTAGGGCATTGCTATGTGGTTGCTTCAGTGTTCTAGGTGGTTGTCAGAGTGTTGCTATGGGGTTGCTAGAGTGTTAAGGGTAGTTGCTAGGGGCTCTCTATGTGGTTGCTAGGGCATTGCTATGTGGTTGCTTCAGTGTTCTAGGTGGTTGTCAGAGTGTTGCTATGGGGTTGCTAGAGTGTTAAGGGTAGTTGCTAGGGGCTCTCTATGTGGTTGCTAGGGCATTGCTATGTGGTTGCTTCAGTGTTCTAGGTGGTTGTCAGAGTGTTGCTATGGGGTTGCTAGAGTGTTAAGGGTAGTTGCTAGGGGCTCTCTATGTGGTTGCTAGGGCATTGCTATGTGGTTGCTTCAGTGTTCTAGGTGGTTGTCAGAGTGTTGCTATGGGGTTGCTAGAGTGTTAAGGGTAGTTGCTAGGGCCTCTCTATGTGGTTGCTAGGACATTGCTATGTTGTTCTAGGTGGTTGTTATGTGGTTGCTCGGTCGTTGCTATCATCCACCTTGCAAAAACTGAAAGTCTGATTTAAAAAAGCACATTTCGTAGCAAACAAATCATACAATCTGAGGCATCATTAATGTCTGTATAGCACAAACAGCACAGGACGATTTACGCAATTTACAGAACCATTTGAAATGCTTAAAGATATGGGTTTGTTCAAATCATTATCCCTCAGTGTGTGAGCAATAGCCTAGCTTATAGCAAACTCTACTAACATTAGCCGTTTAGTTATAGTCTCAGCTATTGATATCTGCTGGCCTCAGTCTGGCCTGATCAATGGTATTGACTGGTTCCTGTGGTGGGTGAGATCCAGTCCACTGTGTGCTAAACAGCTTTTAGTTGGCAATTAGCACCATTTTGCATTTTGCTCGTTGCTGGTCACAGTATTGAACAGAGCCATATCCATCAGTAGTCCCGATACTTTAAAAAAATGTTTATTCTCTCATTTAGAAATGTTCTCTCACCTACTTTTTGGGACATTAATAATATCGATGTCTGCTTCCCAATTGACTGTGCTTCCTACTACTAGTATGCACTAAACTGTATGCACTAAAAAAGGGAAAAGCACATACAGGTGTGTGCATCATGTTATAAAATAACAAACTTTCATCGATGAAGACTTGACCTGAAATATATATATTTCAGTTTTATAAAAAGCATTATTTTTGCTCTTGTTGGTGTGTTTTATTTTAGGTTGTGTCTGTCTTTTTAAGACTCAGTGTGTGGTAATGTTGACCTGTCATTCCTCTGGCTAATCATTGATCGTCTGCCATCTTGCTGGGTGGTTGTCAAAGTTCACTTTAATGCATGAGTGTGTGTCAGAGCAAATGTCTCTATATGGATATTTATATATACATACGCATTTTGTGTGTGTGTGTGTGTGTAATAGAGAGTGGAAGTGTGAAGTTACGTTTGGCAGCTTTAGACACACCCACTGGTCAGGAGTCAGGAGTATCTAGTGTTACTCGCAGGTCCTGGAACATCTTTTTCTTTTAGGCTGGATTTACCAGGTGAGAGATTGTCTTTTACAGAACAAATATTTTAAGTCTAAATCAAATACTGAAAGTCTGTCTTGTGTGAATTATAGACTGTGTAAGAATGAATGTCACGAAACCTGTCAAGAATATGTCCAGTGTATACAAGTGTCAGTGTATATTTTTCTCTAATATGTGATTACCAATGTGTGAAAAATAATATATATTATAATTTATTTATTGACATAATAATTTATTTTTAATAATTAATTTTTGCATGATATTTAGATTTTTGCTCAATTAAATTATTTGATAAAAAATTCAATTGCATTCCAATACTTTTTTATGTAATAGACTAACTTTATTAATGGAATAGAATCTACTGAAAATCAATATCGATAATAATAGGATATACAATAAATAAAACATCTAGATGAATTTGAGAACAAAATGTACTTAATCATCACTTAAATAATTCAATTAAAAATAATTTATTGGTTTTAATAATTTATTTGTTTTCAAAATATAATTTCTTTTGATTTTGAGGTGAAATGTCATTTATTGGAAAGATAGTCAAGATGACAAAAGCTGAAAAATAGTGAGCTATAAAGAATGATGATGAATGAATGAAATTCCAGTGACATCAGACGTCAGTTATGCAAATGTTTAAAACGTACCTAACAACGCCCCTTAGCTGTTATAAATTCACTGTAAACCACGGCTTCTTGGGGCTTATTGCTTTAATGCCCGTAAGTGTCACATTAATAATGTGACATAATGCTTTATGATTGAGTGTCATCTACAGGGCTTTTATATCCAGCCCCTGTTGCTGTAACGTGAAGCTTTTCTGTCAGTATCACAAACGTGCTTGAAGTTTTCCCTCTCAGCTCAGGAAATTACGTCTTCTCATATTTCAGTATTGTCACCTTTCAGGACTGCTCTAATCAACTCGATGTGGAGCCGATAGGCTGAAATTGTGTTGACTTGCGCAGGGCAGCTTGTTAGCAATGGCCTCAGTGTGTGCAAACATACGGCCTGTTTTTGTTGGCTGTGTTGAGAGCTTTTGGGAGAGAGGTGTTTAGTTTCGGTGAAGGGTGCTGCTTGAATATACTTTATTTATAGCTGCAGACAGTAAAGAGAAGCCGGTCACTTGCTGAGGAGGAGAATAAGGGATAGAAAATCACTCGTTTATATGCAGAAAAAATACGTTGAAAGAAAATTGGTGTAGGGTTTACTTGGAAACATTTTTTATATAATTTTTAAAACTGCATTAGGTTAAGTCTGATCAGATTCTTTAAGGTTACATCTGCACATTTATAAAAAGTATTTATAAAAAATAATGAAATTCTAAAAATGTAATTTCTAAAAAATGCCACAAAATATAAAGCATATTAAAATTGCTATAAAAAAATGTTTTCACTCAGAAATTTCATTAAGAAAATCATTTCTTATTTACAAAAAATTACAAAGAAATGGTTAGCATTTTTACAGTGTCTATACATTTATATTAAAATATAGTATTAGGACAGTAAAATGCAAAATAGAGGAATTTTCACTGGGGGTCTCATATTTTGGACCCTGGTAATAATAAAAAAAAAAAAATCACCACTTTTTTTTTTTTTTCCAGTTCACCTACAAGTCCTGGCAAATAAATTTCTACAAGTACAAATATACCATGTATTTTCTCATTTGATGTGATGGCAGACAGAATGCGTAATAACTATTCAAGAATTATCTAAAAATTATGTTTTACGTGGATAGCATGTCACAGTGTTGGACATCTGAAGCATTGTGTCAGTTGCCCAAATGTAAAGTTGTTCATCAGAATAGATGACCGTACAGCATCTTATGAGGCTTTGCAAGAACCTGAAGTGTTCTTGTGTGAGGAAATCAGCATCATGAGCCATGACATCAGATCTGGAGTCACATCACACATGCATGATGAAGCATTTCAGCCGACCGAGAGAAAATACAGCCCACATGGCTCAAGTTATACGAGCTTTGACGTATGTGGGTATGCGGGGACTCTAGAAACGGTTGCCGCTGTGATCCGTTAACTGAAAGCAATGAATTATTCATCAGTCCTGAGCTCAGAAGAACAGCTGATCATAATCCTGCCACTCTTGCATTTTCAGAAATGGCAAACGTGTACTGAAAATAAAAAACGGTGTAGGATTAACTAGCAATTTTCACACTGAAATGACTAGTACATTTCACAAATAATTACAAAGAGATAGCAACACGTTGAATTAAACTTGAAATTTTGAAGTAGAAAGACTGTACTACAATAATCTTAACAATTTATAAGTTTCAAGAGAACATTCTGAGAACATTCTCTGTTAGCTGCGTATGTGGTAAAACGGAAGTGAAAGTACCAGACTTTTATTGGCAGCTGAAAGCATGATCAAATTAGACAAAGTTTTCAGTAAATGAACATACAAAGGCAATGTGTTTCAATGAATGACTAACGGGCATCAGGATTCTCTGCCTGCAGATTCTGTGCTGCTCGAGTCGTCAGGCTCTGTTATCTGGAAGTGCTTGTATGTTTCTGGTATACGGTAGTGGCGTTTTTATTGATCTGCGGGTCTCATGAGTGCTGCAGTGGAGGACTGCGGAGATGCAGTCACTGCAGATGTACAGCAGCAGGAGACTTCGGGGGCTTTACAGGTTATTACACGATTACAGTTTGAGTCAGTATTCGTTGAAGAACTTCATTCAACAATTCCTTAGGATGGATGTGAGAGCAAGTGCTAATATACTTTAAAAATCTTTTGTTGGGTAACCAAAAATCTAATAGGTAATATATAAATTAACAATTTTTAATTCAAATTATTATTATTTATTACATTTTTAATTAATTTAAATTATTTTTTATATTTTATAAATGTTTTGCTATTTATTACAACTGAATCAACCTGACTGCATTAGGTTACATCTGATCAGACAGAAACAGCTTCTCTAAGGTTACATCTGCACATTTTTAACAGTGACAGAAATGAATATAAAACAGCAAAAATAGTATTTATACAAATAGCTATAAAACAGAAATGATAAAAACTATAAAATTAAAAAATCTGTAGAAAGTTTTTTTATATTATTTTGTACTATAAAAATAGTGTAAAATAATATTTATAAATGAAATGATACATTATTTATATTTATATTATATAATTATTTATAAAATTATATTTGTACATTTTTAAGAGGCTATTTACCACCCAAATAAGGTTTGAGTGTGTGTGTGTGTGTGTGTGTGTGTGTGTGTGTGTGGGCTTGACTTCTTTTGCTGCTCATGCTGTTCTTCCTGCTGTCTGATCAATAAGAGTCAGTTCTCCTTCT
>NW_015544185.1:749839-751848 GCF_001515605.1 Sinocyclocheilus anshuiensis | reverse complement strand
TGATCAATAAGAGTCAGTTCTCCTCCTCATCCGTCTCTCATTATGTCCTTCTTCACTCCAACCTTTTTACTTCTACTTCATGCGAGGTTGGTGGTTTGAGGCATACTAGAGAAATGCATAGCAGATTTTACTTATATGTAGCATTGGTGTCGTTTAACATGTTGTTCTCACATTTTATAAAAGCAATAATCCACTTGTTGGATTACATGTTAACTGACATGTTAAAGTGATTTAAGGGGTCCTGCTTCATACAAAATCCCAGTGGTAAAAACACACATATTTAAGTTATCTCTACCTTTTGAATGAGTTTTATATCATTTCTTAGCTTGGTTTCTCTTTAGCTGTGATTGAATGTGATGTTTTTGAGGGCTGTCGACATGTAACACGTGTAACCGTACTATATCTTCAGACTTTGAACAGTAGTCGAGCAGCTTCAGATAAGTTATCTGAACACAGCCGCAGCAGCATTCCTTTGAGCATCTGTGATGATGTCAGACCCCATTCATCACTGTTTATTTCTGATTTTTCAAAAGAGTTACGGGAATAGTTCATCCAAAACTAGTGGTTTTGAATGACACGAGGGATAGTAAATTATGTGAGAATTGTCATTTTGGGGTGAACTGTCCCTTTAAATTGCTCTGTCTCATTGAACAAGGATGCATTAAATGGATCAGAAGTGACAGTAAAGACTTTTATAATGTTACAAACGATTTCTGTTTCAAATAAATGCTGTTATTTTGAACTTTCTGGTCATTGAGGAATCCTGAAAAATGTATCACGGTTTCCACAAGAATACGAAGCTGCTTAATAGTATGCAGCTTTATTATTTTTTAATTATCCGAAATGTTTCTTGAGCAGCAAATCAGCATATTAGAATGATTTCTGAAGGATCATGTGACACTGAAGACTGGAGTAATGATGCTGAAAATACAGCTTTGATCACAGGAATAAATTACAGTTTACAATATATTCAAATAGAAAACAGTTATTTTAAATTGTAATATTATTTCACAATTTTATTGATTTTACTGCATATTTGATAAAAAAAAATGCAGCCTTAGTGAACATAAGAGACTTCTTTCAAAAACATTAAAACATCTTACTGACTCCAAGCGTTTGAAAAGTACTGTATATATATTTAGAATAAATAAATCTTTTGCTTACTTTTTCAGTATTGCCAAACGCAGACTAACCAGTTGGACTTTTACTTAAAGCTCAACTGCATTAATGGCCTGATGAGAAATGAGAAACGTATGCTAAGCTTTGGTTGGTAAACAGTTGTCAACATGCCAGTGGACATTGTTATGTCCCTGTCTTTTTATAACACAGAAACTCATTCATCAATCGTTAACATCGCTGTATTTAATACTCACCTGTCATGGAAAAATGTCAGGAAATGTTCCAGCTGTTCTGTCATTCTTGGTCTTTGTTTATTATTTTCATGTATGCTGTTTATTGTGTTTTAAGTATCACATAACTGTTAAGCATCATTTCATGAGATGGTTTTATCATACTATTGCTTTATAACTAAAAATTCAAAATAAAACTATCATTATGAAGGAAATCCATTGAAAATAATATAACCAAATATTGTCCTCAGTGTTGTTTTTGTTGAAAATAAATAGAAGCCTTTAAGCTGAATTCCAATTCAAGACCCCCCATAAATTAAATATAAATTATTTAATTTAATTAATTTAATTTTGATATTTTATTATTATAATATATATATATATAGATATATTATAAAATGTACCATATGCTATTAAATGAATTGATAAAATAATAAAATAATATTTGTAAAAATAAAAAAATGCTATAAAATTATAAAAGAAATCCATTGAAGATAGCACCAAATATTGTCTTCTTTATGCACCAAGAGCTTGTAACACTCCAAAGAGAAAAGAAAAATGTAAATCACATCATATGACCCCTTTAATGTTGTTTTTGTCAAAACTAAAGCCCCCACCCAACCTCACTCTGTCAGAATAATTCAAGTCAAATGTGATTAG
>NW_015544185.1:743652-749560 GCF_001515605.1 Sinocyclocheilus anshuiensis | reverse complement strand
ACACACACACTGCTGCACTTGTGAACACCCACTTTGTTAGAAGTGTTTTTAACAGTGAGTTTGACTGCATCTGCAGTTACTCTAAAGCCTAACTAAATGCTTAACCCAGGAAGAAAGAGGAGAAACTGAACAAAAGTGTGGAGTGGAGTGGCGGTTGGGTTGGTTTTAGGGAGTGGAGGGTCCCACGTGCCTGGGGTGAGCCTTTTGTTGCCTTTCCTCTTTTGTCGTGGCTGGAGCGTTCGTCATCAGTATGGAGGAGATGATGCATGTGTGTGGAGCTGGAGGAGAGCTTTGTTTGGAGGTAGCATGGGGTTTTGTTTTTGACTGCCTGACTCTTATTTACATTCATGCATTTGGCAGACGCTTTTATGCAGCTTGCATTGCATTGCATTTAAGGTATATATTTAATTGTGATTGGTTGAGATTATCAGAGTAACTTTCACAAACATGCTCATATGCATCTGTGTTTTTGTGTGTATTTTAGTGCATTCATGCATGCAGTGACCTTTGTTCTGTTGGCGTGTAGATTGTATTTGACTGTGCTTGTTGTCACATATAATATCTAATGAGATATAGATCTAATAAGAAGTGTTAAATGTCAAGTTATGGTTATCTCTGACTTATTTGATGATATTTTAATGTGATCTAAATAGAAAGTTATTGACGTTTATGATCTTAATGTGGCATGTTTTATGCATTTAGGATGCAGTGTTTTGAGTGTTGCTGTGATCTAAGTCAATCAGTAGTTAGGATGCCCAACCGCTTTACAGTTCTTTTGTCTAACGTGCCAAATAGAGTCATGTGCAATGATTAAAACGGCACCCACTGCCACCCCATCAATTTGAATAGATTAACTGAACATGCTGCCCAAATTGAGGCCAAATTGTTTTCGAGCTACTTGCACTATAATTTCTTTAACCTTGTGAAGCCTAATATATGACATAATAGTCAGAAAATCTTTTTTTATGTAACAGTTTTTTTTAAACTTTGAACAAAATATTTTTTAAAAGTTGCATATATGTTTTTTTTTTTTGTTGTATTATATTTGATGCATCAGGCTTTTATGGCTCATACAGTATGATACAGTGAAAATATGGAGCTCAAACTTAAGGATCTCAGCTTTATTCAGAGTTCCAAACAAAAATATGCAGTTTGGTGCAGATGCTGATATTTATATTGTCAAAAAGTAAGATGAAATTCTGATTCTAATGTAAATCAATGAGACTTTTGTAACAGTATAGCAGACTACTAACATAAAATGCATATAAATATCATTTGTTACTCTATATCTCTGAATAATGTGTCTTATTTAAATTATATTTAAATGCTTAGTTTTTATGATCAAAGCTCTGTAGTTTTAAAACATATAATGCAATGCAATACAATGATGATTGAGAGATGAACAAATAAGCGTTCCTCAAAATCCTGATGATCATATTTGATACTCCCATTTGAACATGATTTTTCTGAAAAATTATGTACGTATAATCAAGTAAACCAAAGTTGCTTCAGTTCAGTAAGTGTTCATCTTGAAATATTACTAACAATATTCTTAAGTTATTTTTATGTTTACTTAGTTATACAATTTTGTAAAGAATTATAAAAATTAGTAAAGATTTCACAGCACAAAGACACGTGAACCACGAGCTGAAGATAGGCTAGATGTTTTTACAATTATACTAAAAGGCCTTTTAGTTGCTAAAAACGTATAAACTATAAATCAGATGACAGAAGGCATGTAGTAGATTGTGTGCAAGTTTCTCATCAAAATTTTGATCATGTTGTTAATTTAGACAGTAGGCTTTATAAGGTTATGATTTTATACTTTTGTTGTCAGTGTTGGTGCATTTGTGCTGTACATTATTGTTTTTGTCTCTCTGAACTGTTCATATTTATTGGTTTCATTTGACCCAAATATTATTCAGCCCCCCTTTGAGTGTCCTATTAAATTGCTGGAGGCCCTTAAATCAGAACGTCTCATCTTGTCAGGTCTGAATAATGGCATGACATTATCATAGCTCGCATACAATTTTATTATCATTGTGAACACTCAGAAGTCACTTGAGTCATTTGTCAATGTCATTTTTGTTAGTTTTGCTAGTACGCCTTCAGCGAGCCATAGAATGGCATTCATACATTTTCTTCCAAGGTTATATTAGATGTATTATTCAGATGTTATTGTGCAGTCAGGTCATATTTGTGTGATATTGTGACATTGGATTTGTCTCTTCTCTATATGTTCTCATTCATTTCCTTCAGTGTTTTCACTTTGATTGATGTCCATCACTGTGACGAGACGGTTGTTAATCACTGATAGAGAATTAAATTATCATCATGATGCAATCAGACCTCAAACTGAAGCGACGTGTTTTCAAGCATAATGTGGCCAGATTTAAAGTGGCAGTGTGATTTAATCATACTGAATCATTTGTGTAGTCTGGTCAGATGACACCTTTGTGTTCAAAGTCTGGTCTTTTGGTGACTTTTCTTTAAGTGAGAATATAATAAATAGAATATCAGAATATAGAGGTATATATACAGAAGAATATACAAAGTCACATTGATCTATACATTACTACTTTGTCACATTAGCATGTTATTGAATGTTCAGTACAGGCAAAAATAACATTTTGATTAAGTTTCCTTCGACAAATTAAATTAGGTATTATTTTGGTTTAGATAAATACAAAACAACATAACTTAAAATCCATGACTATTACAAATATTCCCTGTGTTGTATAGGAAACCACAACAGCTTGCTTTGTCAGACAGCGTTTGATTCAGTTGAAATGACGTTCTTTATCATGAGCCGCCACTCACCGTAATATTGGGTTAGTGGAGGAGCTATATTGGTTTAAAATAACCTTACTGATCCATCTGAGAGCGTGCATGTCCAGAACAGCAGATCTAGTTTCCACATGATTGCTAAAAGAGTCCCCCAGGGCTCTGTTTTGGGCTCCACTTTTTTTCTTTTGTCAATGATTTAGCAAAGGGCCTGCAACCAAATTACATTTTTAATATTGTAAAGGCTACCTGGGTTGGTAATCAGTGACAGGTCACCCTTCAGTTATCATGGACCTCTCAGCAAGTTTGTAAATGCTCAGAAAGCAAAATTTATGCCTAACACAATACAAATGACTACATGACTTCACTTTTCTTGCTTTTCAGAATATTTAAAAGGTAGTCTGAAAAGCATGAAGGCCATCCAAGATGTAGATGAGTTTGTTTCTTCATCAGAAAAGATTTGGAGAAATGTAGCATGGCATCACTTGCTCACCAATGGATCCTCTGCAGTGAATGGGTGCCGTCAGAATGAGAGTCCAAACAGAGTCCAAAGTGACGGTTTGAAGTTAAAAACTTCTTAATAATGGATTTGTTTCTTACAAACATGCAGCTTTTCACTTCACAAGACTAATTGATGGACTGGAGTGGTGTGGATTATTGTGATATTTTTATCAGTTGTTGGGACTCTCATTCTGACGGCACCCATTCACTGCAGAGGATTCATTGGAGAGCAAGTGATGTAATGCTCAATTTCTCCAAATCTGATGATAAAGAAACAAACTCATCTACATCTTGGATGACCTGAGGGTGAGTAAATTGTCAGAAATGCATGGTACAACTTGACATTTTGATGGTTTAAATGAATTTAGAAATGAAGCATCATTTTTATGTAAGAGGTCCTGTTAGGTTGGTATTGTGGGTAAAATACTTTGTTGTTGTTCTTTGTTAGTTTTTGCACCATACTGCTTATGTTCTCATCACTTTTGTCATTTTCTCTTTTCTGCAGTACATGGTGAATTTCATTTGTTAGCTTCAGTCCTGCTCTGCCAAATCTCACAGCATGTCGGGTGCCTACGATGAGTCCGCCATGTCCGACGAGACCACGGACAGTTTCTGGGAGGTCAGGCTCAAAATCTTACTAAATGATGTTTTTTGAATATTATTAATCACACAATAATCTCATTAAATATCTCATTTGTGCAAGCAACCACAACTATGAAGCTCTGGTGGATGATTAGATGCCAAACATGCTGTTAGTGATGCTGTCACGTGATGATGTATCATATTGACTAATTGACTTTCAATGCTGTAGAAGTGTGTCATTCAGCCAAAGGGTAACCATGAATTGCTGCACTGAGCTGCTGTTTTCAAGACATATTGGGCCAATAAATAAAATGGGCTAAAGGACACCAGAGAGTTTTATCCAGGTTTATGTCTGATGAAGTACTGTGTTTATCCAGTGTTTGAGTGAATAATGTTGTCTGCTTTGCAGGTGTACTGTGCAAACTGCTGCAACCGCAAATGCAGACTGAAATATCTGGATAAAGAGGCCAGGGTTTGTGTCATCTGCCATGTTACCATACAGAGAGGTGAGTGCCAAATCACTGTAATATACTCCCTAGCTGGCTTAATAAAAATGAATTCAATATGTTTAAGTGGATGCAATGCACTGTACCTTTAAAACATCCATTACAACAACCAAACATTAAAGGGATAGTACACCCAAACATGAAATTTTGCTGAAAATGTCCTCACCCTCAGACCATCCAAGATGAGTTTGTCTTCATTGGAACAGATTTTGACTTGCTCACCAATGGATCCTCTGCAGTGAATGGGTGCTGTCAGAATGAGAGTACAAACAGCTGATAAAAACACATCACAATAATGCACAAGTAATCCTCACGACTCCAGTCCATCAGTTAACATCTTGTGAAATGAAAAGCTGTGTGTGTTTTTTTTTAAACAAATCCATTAATTGATGGACTGGAGTCATGTGGATTATTTGTAGATTGTTATGATGTTTTTAATCAGCTGTTTGCACTCTCATTCTGACGGCACCCATTCACTGCAGAGGATTCATTGGAGAGCAAGTGATGTAATGCTCAATTTCTCCAAATCTGATGATAAAGAAACAAACTCATCTACATCTTGGATGACCTGAGGGTGAGTAAATTGTCAGAAATGCATGGTACAACTTGACATTTTGATGGTTTAAATGAATTTAGAAATGAAGCATCATTTTTATGTAAGAGGTCCTGTTAGGTTGGTATTGTGGGTAAAATACTTTGTTGTTGTTCTTTGTTAGTTTTTGCACCATACTGCTTATGTTCTCATCACTTTTGTCATTTTCTCTTTTCTGCAGTACATGGTGAATTTCATTTGTTAGCTTCAGTCCTGCTCTGCCAAATCTCACAGCATGTCGGGTGCCTACGATGAGTCCGCCATGTCCGACGAGACCACGGACAGTTTCTGGGAGGTCAGGCTCAAAATCTTACTAAATGATGTTTTTTGAATATTATTAATCACACAATAATCTCATTAAATATCTCATTTGTGCAAGCAACCACAACTATGAAGCTCTGGTGGATGATTAGATGCCAAACATGCTGTTAGTGATGCTGTCACGTGATGATGTATCATATTGACTAATTGACTTTCAATGCTGTAGAAGTGTGTCATTCAGCCAAAGGGTAACCAAACATTGTATTGATCAGCATGATATTAACATAGTATTAGAAGTAAAACTGTGTCATTGTTGTTGATTTATCTGCCATATATTATAGAGCAGGCTGTAGTAGGATCCCATTCATTTTCTGCACAGAGAAATAGATTTTTAACAGATAATGTATAAACCTTTCAAGACAGACCTAGCTTGAGACTTGAGTTTGTTACAGACAAGAAAATGTGATTTTGACTTCATATAAAAATGTGTTTGATAGAATTGAATATCTGGTGAAGGAATACACTATAAAATTGCATAGTGTGCGCCATATACATACTATATAAGAGTAGTATAATAGTATGCTTTTCCAGACATAGTCCGTCTTCCTAAACAACCAAAAAAAAAAACAAAAACAAAAACAAATATATATATATAAAATATATTTTATATAAATTACATAAA
>NW_015544185.1:738997-743543 GCF_001515605.1 Sinocyclocheilus anshuiensis | reverse complement strand
ATATAATATAATTTTAATATAATTCTTAATATACTGAAAATTATATATAGAATTTTTAGGTATATTTATTTATTTTATGAATTATTTTAATTCAATTTAATTCATTTTATATTTATTATATATGTGATAACATAAGTTTAAGAGCATTGGGATATTTGTCATTTTTATGCCAATTCCATTTTTATATTAGTTATATCATTTTTATATTATATATCATATATTTTATGAATTATTAAATATAAAACAACAGTACAATATAAAACTTGAGATACAAATTTCTTATAAAATAATTATATTAATTACAAAACAACTGAGAAAACTGCAATATAACAAAGAGTGAAAAATTGAAGGGGGTCTGAATACTTTCCGTACCCACTGTATATATATATATACACACACACACACACACACACACACACATACATAAATACATGCATACTAAATTTGTAAAATTACAAAATATACAAAATTTGTAACATTTGTAAAATTGGTTGTTTTATTAATTAATTTTTATATTATTGATTTAGATTAGATTAAATTTGTGTTTTGTTTGTTTGTTTGTTTTTAAATCCCTATGGAGAAAATGAATAAGAGAAATACTTTCAGAGCCAAGGACGCTGAAAAAGTGGACTGTGACTGTTTTCTATTGAATTACATTTATTATTCTATTGAATTAATTTAGCTCTAATGCTTTAGTGCTGTCCTGTCCATGACTTGACCTTTTTCAGAATGTATATATGTTTCTCAGGTTGGGAACTACAAGCGTACAGTAAAGCGAATCGAGGATGGCCATCGACTCTGCAATGACATGATGAGTTGCGTACAGGAGCGTGCCAAGATCGAGAAGGCCTATGCGCAGCAGCTCACCGACTGGTCCAAGAGGTGGAGGCAGCTGGTGGAGAGAGGTGCTGAATGATTGATGATGTGGCCATGGAGAACCGTGTTTGTGCAGAAATCCTTGAATAGATTCAAAGCAAAATGTTTTGTTGCTTCTTAAGCTAAATAAGCTTCTCTTTTGCCCTCGCTTTCTCACTCAATCAATTTTAATGCGTTGTTTATTGCTCACAGGGCCGCAGTACGGGACTTTGGAGAGAGCCTGGGTCGCTCTGATGACAGAAGCAGAAAAGGTGAGCGAGTTACACCAGGACGTGAAAAATAACCTGCTGAATGAGGACTTGGAGAAGGTGAAGAACTGGCAGAAAGAGGCCTACCACAAACAAATGATGGGCGGCTTCAAAGAAACCAAAGAAGCAGAGGAGGGTTTCCGGAAAGCCCAGAAACCTTGGGCCAAAAAGCTCAAAGAGGTGAAGAGACAGATATTTGTGACACATTTTCAATAAATGATCGCTATATTTGATGTTCTTATAAAGGTGCACCAAGTTATTTTTTTTCTGTTTCAAATAAACGCTGTTCTTTTGAACTTTCTATTCATCAAAAAATCCTGAAAAAAATGTATCATGGTTTCCACAAAAATATGAAGCAGCTCAACTGTTTTCTGAAGGATCATGTGACACTGAAGACTGGAGTAATGATGCTGAAAATTCAGCTTTGATCACAGAAATAAATTACATTTTAACATACATTCAAATAGAAAACAGTCTTAAAATTATAATAATATTTCACTGTTTTTACTGTATTTTTGATCAAACAAATGCAGCCTTGGTGAGAAAAAGAGACTTCTTTCAAAGACCCCACATTTTTGAACATTAGTGTACACATTTATAACTTACCAACTTTTAAAGGTAATTTTCCCACTCAAAAACATAAATATTATTTTTAAAAACTATGTTTAAAATTATTGCTAGAGAATATCAGCTTATTTTTGCACATCAGTCAACATGAAATGAAATGCCATAATTGCTGATGAATTAGAAGGAATTACTACAGTATTTCTGCAGTAAAAAGTGTGTATACTGCACAGTGTGCATATTTTCTCTGTGCATGGGATACTCAAGTGCCTTGAGTATATATGTCTAAATGTGTAGTATACTACACAACACTGTGTCCTAGAATGCAATGCGCTCAACTTGACCTTCCATTTTTAGAGTGACTGTTGAAACTGGATCAATATCAACATAAAATTCGATAAAAAAAAAAAAAGCAAAATAACCGTATTTCCTGAGATGATAACTGGACACCATTTGGTGAATGAAACATGCGGTGCAGTGAGGTCATGTGACATCAAAGTAGCATGCAGTTTGAAACATTTGTCATTGAGTAATGTGTTCTGTTTTACAAGTTTTTTTTTTTAAATAGTTTGTAGCAAGCAGTATAGTAGTATTCAATTCCAAATATAGCAAAAAATGACTTCATGCACTTTTAATGTTATGTCTTGGCTTAGAACTACAAGATATCTTGGAAATATCTTGGTTTGAAACTACAAACAGTTGACTTAAAGTGCTAATGCTTATCAAGGTCATCTTATCTTCAATCTGCAGTTGGAAACAGCAAAGAAAACATACCACATGGCCTGCAAAGAAGAAAAAATTGCATCTACAAGGGAGGCCAATAGCAAAGGAGAGGCGTCAGTCACATCAGATCAGCAAAAGAAACTCCAGGAGAAGTTGGACAAGTGCAAAAACGACGTTCAGAAGGTCAGGCAAGAAAATAATGCATATTATGCACAACATGCATTTTTAATAACCATTTCATAGCATAAACAAACCAAAAGTTATGTTTACGGTCATGCACGTACATTGGAACAACTGGATCATTCCTTTAAATTGTATGCATGGCATAGATTATTGTCAATATCTGATTTTGTATTTTAGCAGTATCCATAAAAAGTTGACCTGGAACGCAGCATATTTCTGGCCCAGTTTCATTTTCGATAATGTATTTTATGTAAAGTTCATGTTGTACTTTATGTGACATTTCTTTCGCCCGTCTGTTAACCAAAAAAAATCAGCTTTTAAAGCTCAACACAATAGAAGAAACAGATGGCAGCGAATGGAAATATCCTCAAGCAATTTCATCCGCTATTCATTATACCAGCAGGTCCGACTCCCCAGAGCTTCCTTTCATATTACTACTCTGCCTTTGGGCCACTTAATGGGAAGCAACACAGGGATGTTCAATAAATGGCCCTCGAACGCACTGTACATCCAATTCATTGGCCTTTAACCCAGCATCCATTAGATGCGCTTAACCCAGAGTCCCAGAGGAATCAGCTGAGCCACAGTACAACAATAGACAAGCTGGACATTTGAGTGACAGCTGTAGTTATCTATAAAACCATCCCATGTGCATCTATAAAACCAACCCATATAATGATATTAGTCAGTTAAGAAAATGTATGCATGCTGTTGTAAGTATAACAGGTTAAAAGTGCAGGTTTCCCCCCAAAATCTAAAAATATATATAGATATTTTGCATAAAGAAATTTATACCTGTCATTACGATTTTTGTCATAAATTTGTATGTGTGTATATATTAGGGCTGCACAATTAATCGAATTTCTAATCGTGATTACAATTATGGATGCCACAATTACATAATCGTTCAAAGCGGCAATTAATCGTTCAAAGTCCACTTATGTTATTCTGCACGCTTAAGATGTTTTTTTCTTTCTACATGTTATCTTAAGGGTTTTCCCATTGTTTTAGTTTTAGTATAACATTATAATACCATTCATATTTTTACTTTTTTTTATAATTTAAAGAAGAAACCAATCCGATGTATATTTGACAGTTGAGGCTTAATGCTATAGAAAAGCACTAAAGGTGTGTTTTCAGCTTATTTTCATATAAAAATATGGCATGCAGTTGCATTAAACAATGGTATAAACATCATTCAATGTAAATTGTGATAATCGTAATTAATAATCGCAATTACAATTTCAAGGGAATAATCGACAATTATGATTTTTGTCATAATTGTGCAGCCCTAGTATATATATACGTATATATATATATATACACACACACACAAACAGATTTTCTGTGATTTTTTTATGATAATGAGAAACAGCATCATAATATTTAAAAATAGCCTTATTTCCTAAATATTTACCTAAATGAGTTTTGCATTTTGTCATTATTTCATGACAGTTAATCACAAATATTCATTATTTGAGTGTGTCTGGTCAGTTTACTTTTGAACTTATTTGAGCTTATTTTTCTTATTATTATAATTATTCTTAAATTACTGTAATACAAAATACAATTATTTTTTTATTTAATCAGCATAATAATATACAATTTTTTTAGCATTATTTTTTGTATTACAATAATGAGAATTTGAGGAAATTGTCATAAAATAGCATCACACAATATACAGTATATACTGTATATAGGCTATACAAATCTTAGTTTTGTTAAAAATAGCTTTATTTAATATATTCATCTAAATTATTAATTTGAATTATACAAGACTCGAACCCACAACCTTTGGGTTACGAGTCCAACTCTCTCATTAGGCCACGACTTCCCACAAAACAGGGATCACTGGATTCAAAGTCCAGAGCGCTAACCACCACACCATGGAACCTTGACGTGTGTGTGTGTGTGTGTGTGTGTGTGTGTGTGTGTGTGTGTGTTTGTGTGTT
>NW_015544185.1:727087-738845 GCF_001515605.1 Sinocyclocheilus anshuiensis | reverse complement strand
GTGTGTGTGTGTTTGTGTGTTTGTGTGTTTGTGTGTGTGTATATATATATGAAATGTGAAGAGATGAGCCAATCATAACAGAGAGTATTTGCATAAAGTTCGAAAAGTTAAATTCAGACCCAGTTCAAGGGCCAGAGAGGATGGAAATATTTCTTTATGCAAATACTCTCTGTTATGATTGGCTCATCTCTTCACATTTGCATAAATGAGGCATCTCACATTAAATGCAACAAGTCCGAGGATTAAAGATGCCACTTGTTTTGTGTTTCAGGCTAAAGAGAAATACGAGAAGAGCCTTGATGAGCTCAGCAAGTGCACGCCGCAGTACATGGAGAACATGGAGGTGGTGTTTGAGCAGTGCCAGCAGTTTGAGGAGAAGAGGCTGAACTTCCTCCGCGAGGTGTTTCTGGACATCAAACGCCATCTTAACCTCACCGAGAGCCAAAGGTCAGCTTGAAATCACAAACCTGTTCTCATTAACCTGGTGGTCTGAAGTCTAGTCTTTTTTTATGAACATAATGCATTCATAAACATACTTAGTTTTTGGCTTTTCAAGCTTTTGAGGTCATCTGTATACTAGTGTCCTGTTGACGAATTAAAATGTAAGCAGATTCAAAAGTTTGGGGACAGTAAGTTTTTTATTACAAAAAAAAAGTTTTAGTATATTTTTAGTCAGCAAGAATGCATTCAATTGAATAGTGACAATAAAGGCATTTGTAATGTAACAAAATAATTTCAAATAAAAACTTTTTTATTTATTAAACAATCCTGAAACAAGTGTGGAATGGTTTCCATAAATATATGAAGCAAAAATGTGAACTAAGAAAAGTTTCTAGAGCAGCAAATCAGCATATTAGAATGATTTCTGAAGGATCATGTGACACTGAAGACTGGAGGAATGATGCTGAAAATTCAGCTTTGCATCACAGAAATAAATTACATCTTACAATATATTCAAATAGAAAACAGTTCTATTAAATTGTAATAATATTTCACAATATTACTGTTTTTACTGTATTTTTGATCAAATAAATGCAGCCTTGATGAGCAGAAGAGTTTTTTCAAAAACAAAAAAAATCATACAACCCCTATATAATTTATAATTTACAATCTTTCTCAAAATGCTGGTTCATATACAATATTCACAAATTATAAACTTGTCAAGTATGACAAGCCCTACGATGTCCAGTCCCAACTTCCTATTTGAACAGGAAATACATGAATATACAAGAAAATTGCATTTACCAAACCAGTCATAAGTCTCCTAAATAATCTCTATAATTCGATCTCTACAGCTATGCTGCAGTCTACAGGGAACTAGAGCGAACCATCGCCTCAGCCAGTGCTCAAGAAGACCTCAAGTTGTTCAGCAACGTCCACGGGCCAGGCATGCACATGAACTGGCCACAGTTTGAGGTAAAGTCAGTATGTGGGATCTGTGAGGATGTGCAGCGCCACATATCTGGTGCTAGGTACTGAATATCACTCATAATCCATCCTGTCTCTGAATCAGGAGTTCAACCCAGAGCTGAGCCACTCCATTAATAAGAAAGAGAAGGTGAAGAGGAACCATGATGGAGTCACACTGACTCAAGTCACACATGGTGTAGATCAGGGCACACCGCAGACTGCAAACCGGGGCAGGTACTGATGCTTTTGTGCTATTAGTTAATGTTCTAATCTATGAAGGAACTATCTTGAGCTTCTCTCATCTGGTTGTTCTCCTCAGCGTGAGCAGTTCTGAGAAGAACCAGCAGTATTCGGCCGAATGGTCCGATGACGAGCAGCCGTCTGCGGCTCAACCAGCCAGCGAAACAAACGGCGGTGGAAATCCGTTCGAAGAGGAGAGTAAAGGAGTGCGAGTGAGAGCGCTGTATGACTACGAGGGCCAAGAACAAGATGAGCTCACATTTAAAGCAGGTGAGATTCACCAAGCAAAACCTGTGAGACCCATACTGCCCTTCAGAAGTTTGGGACTGGTAAGATGTTTTAAATACAGCCTTGGCGAGAAGTAATATTGTGAAATATTATTACAATTTAAAATAACTTTTGTATATGAATATAATATAAACTGTAATTTATTCCTATGATCAAAGCTGAATTTTCAGCATCATTACTCCAGTCTTCAGTGTCACATGATCCTTCAGAAATCACTCTAATATGCTGATTTGCTGCTCAAGAGACTGCTTATTATTATCATCAATGTTGAAAATAGTTGTGCTGCTTCATATTTTTGTGTATGTGCATATCAAAGTTCAAAAGAACAGGATTAATTTGAAATAGAAATCTTTACTATAAAAATATAAATGTTTAAATAAAAATATTGTATATTATAATATTTGAAAATATTATAACCTACAATTTATGTTCTATAAATGTTTTCCCAAACATTCCATTTTGGTTCTGGGAATGTTAAAGTGTACCTGTTTTCTTACTGTAAAATGTCATTTAAACGGTTATAAAAATGTTCTCAAAACAATGTTTTGTTTTTTAATATTCAAATAGTGAGTTGTGTTTTTAATGTATGTAAGGGTTAAAATCAGTAAAGTACACTTGCCAAAACAAATAAATAAATGAACATTAAATATAATTTTATAGTTATTTTATTATGTGAAAAGAAAAAGTCGAGACATGAAACTAGCACAGCTACTAGAAAATCAGTGTTTGATCCTTAACATCTAGGTCTAAGTCTTTTTTATGAACATACTTAGTTTCAGTTTTTTCATGTCTTTTGAGGTGATCTATATGCAAGTGAACTGCTGATGAACTAAACTTTTAGCCGATTCAAAAGGTTGAGGTTTTATTAATTTTTTTAAAGAAATTAATACTTTTATTCAGCAAGGATGCATTGAATTGATCGTAAGTGACAGTAAGGACATTTAAAATTGATACTATTTTAAATAAAACTTTCTGTTCATCAAAGAATCCTGAAAAAAAAAATGGATCAAAAGACATGAGACATGAAACTAGCATAGCTACTACAAAAATCAGTGTTTTATTCTTATAAAAAAAAAGCATATCTTTGCATTTTATCAGCTCGTATTAACTGTAGATCCATATGTTTTCGCAGGAGAAGAGCTGACCAAACTGGAGGATGAGGATGAGCAGGGTTGGTGCAGAGGCCGGTTGGACAGCGGTCAGCGAGGCTTGTACCCGGCTAACTACGTCGAGTCCATTTAGTTGCCTTGTGTGGCGAAGAAGGCCTTAAAGACTTTACCCTGCACTGCTCAAATGCGAGATCTCAGAGAAACAATTTCCTTGCCTGATTGACTTGCTGAGAAGCTTTACACAGCATTTCCTTAATACCGTAACGAAAAAAACCTACAGTATCCAAAACACATATCGTACCCCAGCGAGAGCAGGGAATGATTCTAGCCATGTTCAGTATGAATTATTGTGCTGCTGACATGTGTTCACGTATGGTCTCCTGTAACAATATTAATGTTATGACGTCCATGAAGCCTAGCATAGCGAGAATCAGCTATGCGATGTGTATACTGGACTTTTATTTTGAAGTGGAGGTTCTGTGTTAAACCTAGTGGCCCTTTCTCGTGTATCAACATGAAACATCCATTTTGCTTACATAATCTGATGTATTTATGCGTGAAACAGGATTTTCAATGAGAAAAAATGTAGGGCGGGACTTGATTTTATGCTAATCGGATCGTGAAAAGTAGGCGTTACATACTGGAAAGGATCCATGTGGTTGAGGGGAGGGGCTTAAATATTAAAGGGCTTGATGACATCATTCAACAAAGAGATTCAGTATAGAGGTGGAGCGTTTTTATTTTTAAATGTATTGTGCACAATAAAACCAGAAACGTGTAAATAGGGGCAGTTTTGCTTTAATGCATATTTTTCTGCCAAGTGCAAATGATGCCTCAAAACACATTAAAATCACTTTTCCTTGTGTGAGTGTTTTTTTTTTTTTTTGTCTCTCATTTTTATCCCTTTTTTTATGCAAACAGATTTTTATCCTTTTTTACAAATTCAAAATATTTGATTCAGGATATTATGATTTCATGACCATTGTGAACTGTGGGGTTCACAGTGATATCTGGGCACATGCTATTGAAAAGTGTGTTCAAATGCTTTTTCTTCTGCCTTTTGTCTGTTTGTGAGACTGGGAATGTCTTTTGGATCTATAACTGATTCAGCGGGCAAACTCCTTGTTGTGCAACAATATTAATAATCAATGGTCATTTCATTTGTCATACGTTTTTAACACTGTAGCCTTGTTTTTAGCCTGAGAGCTTCACTCAGGCTCAGCTGTTATGGATTGTGAATGGAGGAGGTGATGTATATATACTGTATGTTTAGACTGGACTGATGTGTTTTACTCTTCATGTCAGTGTAGTAACTGTTCCATTCAAGTTCACAATAAAAAAAACAAAAAAAAAACAACAACTGGTGAATCTGAGACCAATGAAAATAAGTGAAATACAAAGTTCTGGGTCACCACTAGAGGTCAGAATTGCAGAAGTCCTTTACTAATCTGTTTATAGAGTCCTATAATCTATAAATAGGTCATATTTCACCTCGAAATCAGATTAAAAAAAAAGAAGTAATACTTTTCTTAAAGAAAATTACGTTTTTTTTTTTAATTACTATTATTTTTCATAAAAAAATAGAAATAAGTACTATTAGAATAAAAATATTGAAATAATTAATATTTAATATGAAAATTATCTTAATTATCTTAAAAAATCCTAAATGTAACAAACTCAGAAGTAAAACATTTTCATAAAAATATTATTGTAAACCATTTAAATAAAAATAAGTACTATTAGAATAAAATAATGAAATTATATTTATATTGTATATTTAATTAATATGCAAATTATTATCCTAATTCTATTTACATCTCAAAACAAAACAAAAAAAATATCAAACATAAACTCAAAAGTATAACGTCTGGATGCATCATGGTATTAAAAATATATATGCAATATTAACTGTCATGAGAGTTGTCGAAAATATTGCAAAATAAATTTTATTTCTTAAATTTCCCTTTTTTATGAGGTTCTCGCATATGCTTTTACAACAAAAATACAGTGGTATAGTAATAGATTCAATTGTAAAACAATGGTACTGTACTTTGAGATATACCAAAATTACACTATATTACCATGTCCAAAAAAGTAGGTCTTATTAATTCTACATTAATTATAATTATAACTGTAAAAGATCGAGTGAAATATCCATGACACAGCGAAATGAAAAAGAATATTTAATAAAGAAATTGAGGCAAAATGCACGAGGAACAACAACTGAATATACATGAAAAATTACCTCTCAGCTTTGATATAACTGTATAAGTATGGATAATATTTCATAATGCCGAAACAACTCAGTGACTTCTAGATTAGACTTCACAATAGAGCTTTCAAAAAACACAAGAGCCACAATAGAAACCAAACCTCCCTCAGGCTCAAAACTCGGACTTCCTGACTTAAACCTGTCAATTAACCTTTACAACACATGTAACAAATGCAGTGTATGAAAATCCACAGGCCGCAGGTAAGCCCTCGTTTGCATCAGTGTGAAACGTGACGTGAGCAGGGAGGTGTGTGCAAAGGTGGCCGATTACTGAAGAACGTGGAGAAAGTTCACATGGGCAGACTTGAAACGTTTGCAGTGCAATTGATCTTAAACCAGAAAAAGGGATATTTGTTGGGTGGCAGCCAGAGATTAACGGAAACTTGAGTCATTCCACTGCAAATCATGGGCAGGAAAACCAAGGTTTGCTCAGAGACACGCTGGCAGGATTCACACGCTGAGTGTTAGCTGACAGGCAGACCTTGCGAGGAACCTGTAACATACTTCAAAGAATATCTACTAAATCTCTCTTATTTTAACCTTAGTGCTTCTGTTAAACATCATCATTTATTTGACAGGCTTTTTTTTAAAGTAACAGAAAGTAGCAGTGCAAAGCTGATACTACGTTTCAACAGACACACTAAGTGTTTTTAAAAGAGTGCAAGTACATATTAGACATTTCTAAGCACAATTACATTTTCTACATAGAAATCTTTTAAATCTTGGTTTCACTGTCATGCAAAACCCAGAAATAGTCTCAGCAAATGTGTTGGAGGGCTTGTCAGTCTATAAAGTTCTTGTCTCAATGGTTGAGTTCACTATCGCTCTTATACCGGATGGACAAACTGATAGACGAGTCTTTGTGAGACATCTGGCTTGCGGATGATGCCCTTTTTATAGTACTGCCGAATAGAGCGGCTGAGTTTGTCATAGTTCATAGCCGGACGGTTCTTCCTCAAACCCCAGAGACGCGCCACGTGAGCCGAATCTTCGATTTTGAAGATCCCTGTGAAGACACATCCAAAACACATCTGTTATGGCATTAGGTAAGTCACTTTACTAACACACCAAACAGCAGGATGGCACTACAATGTTTTTGGACATCACTTTACTAACACACCAAACAGCAGGATGGCACTACAATGTTTTTGGACATTTACACTCATAAAAATTTGTAAAAGTTTTTTTTTTTTTTTTGCAGCAATGCCACTGAAGCACAATTTCAAAGAACCATGTTTTTCTTAGTGTGAAGAACATTTTAATAATCTCAAGAACATGTTCCCATTATACATTGTTAAAAAAATAAAGGTTACAAAAATGTTTTTGGGGTTTTTTTTGTTGCAGAAATTCCATAGAAGAACCATTACTGGTTCCTCAAAGAACCTTTCTGTGAACAGTTCTTAAAAGAACCATTTTTCTTAGATTGAAGAACATTTTAAGAATCTAAATAACATTTTTCCACCATAAAGAACCTTTTGGGGAATGGAAAGGTTCCGTGGATGTTAAAGGGATAGTTCACCCAAAAATGAAAATGATGTTTATCTGCTTAACCCCAGCACATTCAAGATGTAGGTGACTTTGTTTCTTCAGTAGAACACAAACGGAGATTTTTAACTCCAGCCGTTGCAGTCTATCAGTCGTATAATGCATAGCAATGGTAACAAAATCTATGAGAGTAAAAAAAACATGCACAGACAAATCCAAATTAAACCCTGCGGCTCGTGACGACACATTGATGTCCTAAGACACGAAAAGATCGGTTTGTGCGAGAAACCGAACAGTATTTATATCATTTTTTACCTCTAATACACCACTATGTCCAACTGCTTTGGGCGCGCGCACGGCATCCGGTGCATGAGGTGTGTACGCGCTCTGGCGTAGTTTACGCAAGCGCCGGAAGTGATCTCTCGCGCGTATACGTCACTCATTGTTTACACAGTGCACAGTCATTGTAGGTATGACGGCTAATCAAAATGGTACTTACTTGTGCTTATCCGGATTGTTCAAACCGACTTATTCACAAACTCATTCTGGAGTGGTGCCTTTCCACGTATTCCCAACTTCTGAGCCTGCTCGCCTGAAGTTATGGTTGATTGCTCTTCGGCTGGATATCAACACACCCTTTAACGTAAACTACGCCAGAGCGCGTACACACCTCACGCACTGGAAAAGCAGTTGGACATAGTGGTGTATTAGAGGTAAAATATGATATGAATACTGTTCGGTTTCTCGCACAAACCGATCTTTTCGTGTCTTAGGACATCAATGTGTCGTCACGAGCCGCAGGGTTTAATTTGGATTTGTCTGTGCATGTTTTTTTTACTCTCATAGATTTTGTTACCATTGCCATGCATTATACGACTGATAGACTGCAACGGCTGGAGTTA
Organism: Sinocyclocheilus anshuiensis; assembly: GCF_001515605.1. Classification (NCBI taxonomy): domain Eukaryota; kingdom Metazoa; phylum Chordata; class Actinopteri; order Cypriniformes; family Cyprinidae; genus Sinocyclocheilus; species Sinocyclocheilus anshuiensis. The sequence continues at coordinate 731,139 of NW_015544185.1, read as the reverse complement.
AAAATCTCCGTTTGTGTTCTACTGAAGAAACAAAGTCACCTACATCTTGGATGCCCTGGGGGTAAGCAGATAAACATCAAATTTTCATTTTCGGGTGAACTATCCCTCTAAAGGTTCTTCATGGAACCATCAACGCCAATAAAGAACCTTTATTTTTAAGAGTGTAAAAAACCTTGGAAAGGTTCCATGGATGTTAATGGTTCTTCATGGAACCAGAGCCAAAGAACCGTTATTTTTCAGAATGCAGAATGGTATTCTTGGAAATACCTTGGAGTTGCATTGTTTAAAGCATCATGGAAACAAGTCTGGACCCATTTTTACAGACCCATCAGCATCCATTATTGCCATTACTTTGCAGAAGAGCTGTCGTGTCCTCACCTTTCTCTTTATTCAGCCAGCGGATGTAGCGTCCGTAACTGTGAGGTTTGAGCAGAAGTTCTCTGAGGAACTGCCACAGGTGGATCGGCTGACCAGAACAAGACGAATCCGCTTCGGACCACAGCTCTTCACCTTCTGTGAGACAACATGCACACGTATAGCACTATAGTTACATTTGAAGTAATACGCCATAATAAAAAACAGAATTTAGTCCAAATAAATCATAGCCAGAGCTATCCTTTCTATAAAAATACATTTATATCTAGACTGCACGCATGTGACAGAACTCAAAAATTAATAAGACTGTCTGGACTGTAAGTTTTGTTAATCATTTCACATCCCTTCATTGATTCTAATAGGAGTGTTTTGTTTTGTGACGTAGTTTGTTTGCTGTACAAATGGAGTGAAACTGTAATTTTCAGAAAATAGAAGTCAACATGTACATGTATCATGAACTAGTGTTAGTATTATATATAATATTATAGTATTTATTAATACTTTGAACTAGCTTTATTTTTATATTTTCAGTTTTTGTTTTAATTTTTAGTTTAAGCTTTCGTAATGTACATTATATAATCATCATCATCCTCCCCTCTATTTTTCTATATTATTTATATTAGGCTTTATTTTTCATTTCTTTTTCAGTTTTTGTTTTAGTTATTTTAATACTTCAGCTTACACAAAAATTATAAATGTTGCCTTGGCAAAGTTTTGAACAATACTTACATTTTATTTTATTTCAGCTTTATTTCAAGAAACGAAAATAATTTGTAATAGTTTTAGTTTTAGCTAACAATAATAACATTTCCATGCAAATAACATGGTATATGAATATTGTAAGCATCAGTACCATGACATTGCCAGAAGTTGTGTAATATAAATTTCAATGAAAATTCTGTATGGAACATGTCTCACAATAACCTCTTTTGTTTTTTGGCATTAATCGATCTGATTTGGACAGGTTAATCATTACATGACAATGACAGTCCTTTTCTTTCACTATAGTACTGTGGTCTGTCTGTGGTATATTTGTAAGGTAATGCCATGGTATTTTTCTGTATATTGGTTATCATCTGTGTAGTTTACTGTGATGTTTCTGTGACGTACCTCTCATCCTGGTCTCTCCAACCGAACATCTTTCCTTCATCCAGGCAGCTGAATGCACAAAAAAAAAGAGAGGAATGCAGCATGAATACACATGCATGCAAACATTCAGCTTACAGGATGCAAAATTGTAATTTGAATTTGAATAAAACGGAATGGAATTAAATAAAAGGGACAAATAGCTGGTAAAAGTTGTTTTTAATAATAAATGATTTATTTTTCATTATTTATTACCTGTAAACATAACATTAATAATATATGTTCGTTGTTTTCACAGTATTTCTTAACTTAAAGGAATGGGTCTTAAAAAATAAGATGCATTGTACATACAGTATAGGAGAATAAATTAGTCAAAATTCATCACAAAAATATTCAATAGCAAAAAGTATTTATTAATATTTTGACTTTAATTTGTTTTATTTTAATTTTTATGATTTGATTTTGTAATGTGTTTTTTAGTTTTTAAATATTTTTATTTAGCTTTAATTTATTTTATTTCAGTTTTAGTAAATTTCAGTTAGCTGACAAAAGAACACTTCTAATTTTCATTAAGTTTTTTGGAAGTTTAAGTTTCTAATCTTTAACTGTTTAAGTTTAACCTTTTAACCTAATTAGATTTTTTATTTTATTATTTCAATTTAATGAAAAGAATTTGAATAGTTTTAGCTTTAGTTAGCAATAACAACACTGTGCTGTATTGCTTTGAATTGCATTTTAGTAAGTTTCCTGCCATTCAGATTCTGATTAAATGAAAGGGAGTGAATTCTTACATTCAGAAATTTGCACAATCCTGAATTCAAACAGTCCTTTGCATGTATTGTAGTAAGTACTTTTTATCAGACTATTTGTATTTCACCTGATTTCCATATATCCAGATGTGCGTGTAATGTTTCGCTGCACTGTGGTGAACGCTGTCGGAAGTCTTCCTCGCTCATGGAGCATAAATCCTTGCCATCCAGCTCCTGGAAGGCCTTTCCCACCTGTGGGAGCCTGTAGAGATGCTCCGTCCATAACAGCCACTTCTGAACGTTCCCACAATTCCACTCCATCGGGTCTGAAAGATCAGATCAGATCAGATCAGATCAGGCCAGCCATCTCTGACAAAGCACACTGTTGGGATTCAGAGCTGTTTGGACAGACTCCAAATGTTTTGAAACGTCTTAGTGAAGAAGAAAGCCATTCAGAAGAGCAAACAGTGGGGATGGGTGTTTATGTAAGGTGGTGTGACTTATTTTAATAAGTTTATAAATTTAGCACGATACCACAATTTGCATAAACGTGCTCGTAAAATACGGACAAATCAATAAATCAGTTGCAATGTGAAATGCCACTGACAATTTTGAGCTATTTTAAGATGCACAGATATTTCAAAACAATATCTGCGAGACGTATTTGAATGTTTGCTTGATCATCATCGTTATCCGGGAGGGGTTTGAATATCCTTAAGGAAAGTTAGTGCAACAAAGCTCTCAGCGCATTAGTGAAACTCCGGAGGATTAGGCAGATCCTGGTCTATGTGCTTTCAGCTGCCTTCAGGGCTGCTGGAGTCAAATACCTTTTCTAACAGTTTCATTATGACTGTTTGCATGGCTCAATCATAACTCAGAGCTGTCTGTCACTCACATTGAACAGGAGTGATGAATGGAGAGTTGTTCATTTGAATAAGTGTCATGATAATATCAGCATGTTGTGTTTTACTGCAGCGGCTGTGAACGAGATGTTACGGTATTTCATGTGGAAGTATTTTTCTATTAGGCGATATATTTATGAACATATTCTGAATGTATTTTACATAAATATTTGACCATAATATATTGATAACATGTCTCACTCTGCTATGTGTGAATATGCATGCTATATTTGCATATGCACACAATTATAATCTGAATATAATGTAAGCAAAATCTGAATTTATTGTTTAATGTTGTCTAAATACATTATCTGAATGTATCTGGCATCAATATATGACGTTTATCATATCTTTGTTATATATTACTATAGCTGCTTATATGGTCTAATCTTAATCTAATATAAATCTAGCCTAACCTTATTTTGCAGTTTTTGTATAATCTTATCTTTTTTTTTCTTCTTTTTTTTTTACTAATATCTGACCTTTATTGTTTCACTAACACATGATTGGCATCAATTGGCATGTGCATAAAATCACATTCTGTGAATTCTAATGTGAATTCATAGTATACATCTTTTTAAAATTGTATATCAGACTCTCCTTATGTTTTTCTTGCATGCTTTATTGAACAGCTTTATTGCAACATGCATAGAATCACAGTCTGAATCTAATCTTAATTTAGTCTAAATTCAGTGTTCACACCTGTTTCTAACAATAAACTGAATCTAATGAACAACGCATAAGCGTTACTCTTTCCTTCCATCTTTAAAGCCAAGGAATATTTAAGAATAACATTAAACACATTAAAATACATGAAATGAAAGTTTTGAAAGTTTGAAAGTTTTGAAAGCAAGGCCAGTCAAAGATTTTGTGCACATTGTAAAATTTTGCACCAAAAAGACCTCTCTCTCTCTCTCTCTCTCTCTCTCTCTCTCTCCTC
>NW_015544185.1:697324-726195 GCF_001515605.1 Sinocyclocheilus anshuiensis | reverse complement strand
TAAAAATTATTTTATTATTTAAAATTCTACATTTAAATAATATATATATACACATATATATATATATTATTTAAATAATCATTACTTGTATTTATTATTTAAATAAATCTTAATTTTTTTAATTAGTAATAATTTACTTCTATATTTTTAATTACTATAATTTTAATTTATTTTTTAAATAATATTTTATAATATTTAATATTTGTAAATATAGATTTTATAATATATTTTTTATTTTTAATTGGAATGTTTCTGACGCTTTATTAACCAACAGCAAATCAATATTATCTTACCTGGTGTGATGTTGAGAAGTTTACAAGCGGTCTCAATGTCCTTCAGAACTTCTCCTACTACCAGGCTTTGCACCTGTTCTAAAGATCGCTCCTCCACCTGTTCCTCCAGAGTAGGAGATAGCGGGGAGGCTCCCAGCCCGGGGCTGTCGATCACAGGACACTGCTCCGGTTCCTGACACGGCTCCAGTCTGGGCCCGACGGCTGCAGGTGTGGATGAATCCGACACCCTTACCAGCCAGGCGGCGTCCTCGGTGAACAGCATGTCGAAGCAGGACAGATAGACTCCCGGATGTCCTCGGTCCGAGCCGTCAAGGCGAGGTTTGTGGTCGACCATCTCCAAGCCATCTTCTCGCTTAAGAAGGGCCAGCGAGCTCTCGTTGAAGCCTGTGGAGTGCGGTAGCTGAAGAACAGCGCTGTCTGACTGGATTCGGACAGGACTGGCCATTGTCTCCTGCAGAAATGAAAGAGAACAGACTTTATTGAACCATACACATCAATATTTTCCAGTTTTATGACTATACAGTGTGTAAAAGAGCAGCTGTACACCAGAGCATTCAGCAAACTGCTGGTTCTTGAACGTTTTGGTGATCCATAGCCAACCAACTCATTCCATCCAAAGAAAACTCTGAGCCTAAGTGATGCTATTTCTGTTTTTAAGGCTTCCAGGACGAATGGAAATGAACGTAGAAAGTCATTGCAGCATGCGGGAAGCAAACTGGATTTGACTGAGTCACTTACTCATGGGTCACTTGTACAGAATGACGGGTGTCACTGGAGCAAAGCAGCAGTTTAGAGAACTGCTTTCAAGGTGCCGTCCCCAGTCTCCTGTCTCCTGTGTCAGCATGAGTTTTTAATCAAATCGCAAAGAGGAAAACATGCTTCAAAATCATTTGAAATTTGTGTCAATACGTCATAAATAGAATGCAGCAGCAGTTTTCTGTCGGGGATTTGTGGTTAAGGCTAGAAGGGATACAGCTGCGGCTACTGGGCTAGCGCACATCAATATAGCGAAATTTATGTAACACTGTACAACAATAATTACTATTTTTTCATTATTGTAAGGGGTAGGTTTAGGGTTGGGGTAGGTATAGACATTAATAAAAACACAATCTAATAGGTAGAAAATAAATTTTCGGAGCTGTATCCCTTCTAGCCACAACCGGGATTTGACGTGCCGTGCCGCATCCAGTGTAGACCATAGATATGTATATATATCTATGGTGTAGACAGCATCACTGATTATAATGAGTTCTATAGTATTTTGTTGCGCCGCGCCACTCGCGTCCGGTGTAGACACGGTGTAACATTGGTTTTGCTTTGTTTCACAGAACTAATCGTTGCCTGGGTTGCGTACGTATGTGTGGGGCGGAGCTATCAAAATAGGGGCAAGACCCTTTTGGGGTAGGGGCGTGTTTGTTTTGGTGATTTCAAATGTCAACATTGGCTACCAGAAATCACTTACCCCACCTTTAAATTATTAATGAATCCTATAATAGTATATAAAGTAGCACTGGTGTAAACTATATTTTAAAATTTTCTGATTAAAATATGAGTGGTTCTTTCCTATGCAAAGGTTTCCACCATCATGCAAATGTCCTTTCCCAAAAATATAAGTTGTTCCTTGAATAAAGTCTGTGTAATGTTAAAATATGTCTTAGGGGCATCTAAGAAACTACTCTGAGGAATGCAAAAAGAGCTGTAAAATATTCGCTGTGACAGAAACAAGGAATATCATAAAACATGAAGGTCTTTTCAGGGCCTCCACATTACATGAAAAACATCGCAGGCAGCCATTGAGATGCTGTCAAGTGAGTACAACTGTAATTCATACATGCTAAATGTTCGAATGTCATAGTTGCATTTGTAAAAGTAGAAATAGATGGTTCACAAGTATTTTCAAGAATGAATAAAGAAGATTTTCTCCGGTTTAAAGGGACAGTTCACCCAAAAATTAAAATGCTCTTCTTTTGTGTTTTGCAGAAGTCATACTGGTTTGGAACGGCTTGTAAATGACAGAAGTTACATTTTTTTTTTTTTACAAAAATTTCCCTCTAATGTGGGTCATGCAAGCAACCACATCTCTGATTTCTGGATCATCCTGCATTGGCATTTTCCTCTTTGCACTGCTTTGGATTTCACGTTTTATCGATTGCCATAAAAGTTTCACATATAGATCCTGTGAGGGTATTTGTTGGGCAGTCTCCTCTCTTCATAAGTAAATATGCATCCGTAATAGTTTGATTGAAAGTTCACAGCACAGATGGAGAGTAAGACGCATTTGTCAGTAATCTGTTGTCATTTGAGTTTATGTCTACAGGACATTCACCATCTACCACATGTTCTCAGACAACCTCCGTTTGTTTGAACACACCACTGCCGTCATTCATAAAATGGTGAGATTGCTCCACACCCAGCAATAGCAGAGGAAAAGAGGTATAAAAACAAAACAATCATTCAATAATGGATTATAATGGCTTAAACCTTTTATTGTGTCTCTCAGTTGACTTTTCCCTCCTTTTTAAAAGCTTTCAAAAGTTACACTTGCCATAATTTGAGCTTGTCCCTTGTCTCAAACCTTTTAACTTCACCTCTATAATAAATTTGTAAAGTTTTAATATCACAAAAATTAATCTTTTGCATTTCCAATCACTCCACAAGCAAAGCTTTTTAAACATTAATGAATAAAAATGCAGAATTCAGAATAATATTAACAGATCTAATTGCAGTTTTAATAATGCATTAGTAAATGTTGAAATTAACATTAAATAAATATAAGTATTTTTCATTGCAGGTTCATGTTAACAAATGTAGTTAACTGATGTTAACAAATGACACTTCAGTCTCCTCTCTTCATAAGTAAATATGCATCCGTAATAGTTTGATTGAAAGTTCACAGCACAGATGGAGAGTAAGACGCATTTGTCAGTAATCTGTTGTCATTTGAGTTTATGTCTACAGGACATTCACCATCTACCACATGTTCTCAGACAACCTCCGTTTGTTTGAACACACCACTGCCGTCATTCATAAAATGGTGAGATTGCTCCACACCCAGCAATAGCAGAGGAAAAGAGGTATAAAAACAAAACAATCATTCAATAATGGATTATAATGGCTTAAACCTTTTATTGTGTCTCTCAGTTGACTTTTCCCTCCTTTTTAAAAGCTTTCAAAAGTTACACTTGCCATAATTTGAGCTTGTCCCTTGTCTCAAACCTTTTAACTTCACCTCTATAATAAATTTGTAAAGTTTTAATATCACAAAAATTAATCTTTTGCATTTCCAATCACTCCACAAGCAAAGCTTTTTAAACATTAATGAATAAAAATGCAGAATTCAGAATAATATTAACAGATCTAATTGCAGTTTTAATAATGCATTAGTAAATGTTGAAATTAACATTAAATAAATATAAGTATTTTTCATTGCAGGTTCATGTTAACAAATGTAGTTAACTAATGTTAACAAATGACACTTTATTCTAAAGATTTTTTGTTATTATTTATTTGTATTAATTTTTATTTATTGTTATTATTTTTATTTTTCATTTTATTTATTTTTATATTTCAATTTTCAGTTCATCTGCTATTCATGTGAACAATTTGTAATTTTTATATTGATTTTTTTTTAGAAAAAAAAAAAAAGTATTGGCATTATTAACATCATGTTAAATATTGAAAACAAATGAGTCTTTATAAAGTAAGTATATTTATTTACACATTTATTTTTCGTTTTATGAAAAATGAGATGAAAATCTGAAATATTATTCGATCAGATCTTTATTCCAGGACATATGACAAGCATAATTTGAAGGCGTTTCATTTGTCAAGACTTCAAGTAGTAAAAAGTGTCAAAACTGCACTGCTGCTGCTGCATGAGTCACGTTGGATGAGGTGATGGAATGGCAGAAGGTCAGAGGTCAAACTATTTGTCTCTCGCTCTTTCACATCTCTGTATGCAAACACAAATGGAGGCCCCGGACCGTGTCTTTGAAGCTGGCCCGGAGTAAACCCTAAAGGAAATGAAGTTATCCTTCTTGGAATCCCTGTTCTCATCTCCAAACGCCTGCTGCTTTCATATCCCCCTCCCTCTCTTCTCTAAGGAAAAAGCTGGAGCGTGCTTTTGGGGCCGGCTTAGTCTCAAGTCTGTAACCTAGTGTCCACTCTTGCTCGCAACAGCTCGCGATAAGCCCATTAGACAGGCACATTTATTCATATTGACTCTGGCCAGGGGAGAAAAAGCAGCGGTGAGGAGATGCAAACACGCTCCCAAGGCACGGGATTAGGCCCGTGACTGATCCTTAAATGAGTTTGGTTAAATACTCTAAAATTCATTTTGGAAGGTTTAAGAGCCGCTCCATTTGCCAGGTCAGCAGCATTCAGTGCTAAATAACCACTGTTTATCAGCGTCTCACTCCAGAAGACACAAGACTGGCCATTCCCAGCAGTCACATTACTATACTCCTGCTGTATTTATGCATAGTGCACTTCTTTAAAAAGCATAAAGGAAAGAAAATACATGACAATAATGAAATAAAAGGTAATAATTCTTTTTTGTTATTATATTGCCGTGATTAAAAAATAAAATGAAAAATCTATTAAAATGATTAATAAAATAAAGTAAAATAAAAAATAAAATAAACAGTAGTAATGATCAATTATTGGAAAAAAAAAATCCAGAAAAATATTTAATTCTCATAAAAAAAACTATAGTTGTCCTTAAATAGGCTTCACTTTATTTATGCATGGTGCACTTATTTTAAAAATAAATATCACACAGAAAAGAATAATGATAATAGAGGTAAAAAAAAGGTTTTATTGCATTGTGACATTTTTATATTAAGTAAATGGGTAATTGTCACTGATTATTAAAGAAAGAAAGAAAGAAAGAAAGAAAGAAAGGTCCTGAAATAAACTTTATTTATAGTAATTTTTGCATGGTGCACTTCTTTTAAAAGCTAGAAAATAAAAGAATGCATAGTGACAATTTTCTTAATTAAATACAGTACCAAAACAGGCTTTATTTTCTTCTAGTTCTTCTAATTTTCTAGTTTCTCTATTCTTTATATGTTTACTATGTGTTGGAATCTGTCCCACCATAGCAACCAGCACAGCTCAGTTCAATAGCAAAACGTTACCTATTAATAACGAGTCTCATCGCTCAATGAGTCTATTAGGTTGTGTATCAGTGTGCACATGCCATGCTCACAGCAAACGTCTCTTACTGGATGAAATGCTCCGTCGACTGCAGGGTTTCAACAACAACTGAGCAATACTCAGCTTGTTCACATCATAAGGACATAAAAGATTTGGCAATCATTACAAACAATTAGTGCGGTGGCTCCCCCTGCACCATATGACTGGGCTCCAGTGATGTGTCGCACAACGACTGGCTGATTCTTAAAAACCATCAACAAAACCAATAAAAACACTCTCCAAGGTCAAAATGCTTGCTACATATGCTTATATCCACGTAAAGAGGCCCCAAAAAGTATTTAGAGTCTTATATAGCACACTTAAAATAGACTGAATATAATTAGATAACAAAATATGTTTTTTCAGACTGAGCATAACCTGTGGTTATGGTAAGCAAACCGTCAAAAAAAAAAAAAAAGGTTACTATACTTTTACTATAATAAAACCATGGTTAATTTTCGTAAGGGCAGGCACTTGAAATAGTTAACCCTGGGCCATTTCAAAGCCTTGTCGTGACTCACGGTTCACATTGCTCTTTTACCCTGGGTCAACAATTAATGCTGGGTATTCATAAGATGACGTTTCACACTGTACATTACTAAACCCCAGGTTAACCTTCTTATTTGCATATTTGCAGTATCAGTGTCACATTTAGCATTGGGCATTCTCATATTACATACTGCCGACTGCACGATCAAGTTTTCCCTGTATAGACATCTCGGAAGTCCTTTTTAGCCGGGGTTAAACGCAAGGTTTAAATGACGATGACCCAGGGTTAAGTGCAGTGTGAAAAGCTCTAGAACTGGGGTTAGGACAGTTAGCGGGACTTTGTTAACTTGATCTTGCAAATTGGGATAACTGCAGGCTGGAGCAGTGGGCGTGGTGAAAGGTAGGGGGCGTGGATACAGGTCTTTCTAGTTGGTTAGGGTTTGGGTTCATCTTTCGGCTCGCCACCTTTTGCCACGCCCATTACTCCGACCTGCAGCTACCCGGCTAGATGCTTAGCAACCGACAGCCAATCGCGTGGCTCATATTCACCTGCTTTGGACAGTTACGGAATCACCGCACGTTGTGTCCATTAGCGTTTGAGGGGAAAAATGTCAAATGATGACGGAAAACATGTCAATTAGATTTAAGGTACGATTTTTCTTATCTTCATCGTCCGAAATGTCCATTCAGGAAAAAATTGATAGTACAGTCGACAATATATGTAGAGACTCTTGAGACGCTCAGAAACCTCTCCTGCCTCATTCTGTTCAGAAACTGAGAAACAAAATAACTACAACACCGTAAATGACCGTAAAAGCGGCATTAACATACAGTTTCATGTTATTTAACAGCATATAATTTTATATGCTGAGTCTGTAATCCCAGGAGAGTACCTAAACACGCAATTGTACATTTAAATGCTTACAACTAACACTATCGTAACTATTTAAGCTAACATTAGTTAGCTAGCAATGCTATCTCGTAAACGACATCATAATGGTATTCTTGATAATCGATAACTGACCTTCATAGTCATTAATTGAATATGCACACAGGGTTGCTAACTTTGGTTGTCTGGCTGGAGTGAGATTGGTTACAGTTGTGCAGTAAAATTCACTTTTCATTCATGAAGATGAAATTAAAAAAATTTGCCAAAAACATGTCTCCTGGTGGAAAATAAAGAAGTTTTGAGATGAAAATGACATGAAATTAGCATTATAACCAGTAGATGGCAGCAAAGGATCACTCATTAGATCAGTTGCCATTTCAACTTCCTTTTTTTTACGTCTTGCTTTTGGATTTATTATAAAATGACTATTGTAACACATTTATTGTCTTTTACTGTTCTGAAGTATAAAGTATAGCAAGTGCAGGAAGTCACAAAGTCTCATGCATTTAAAAAAATAAATAAATAATTTAGCCCAGACACCAAGCCTAGAAGGGTTAATTATTTAAATACTTAATGAGTTAACTACAAATTAAATAAGTTAATTATTAATGGTATAACAATTAAATAATAATGCATTTAATATTTTGAAATATTAGATTTAATTTAAAAATTAAATTGTTTAAGTTTTATCTTTAACTGTAGAAGCTGCTAAATACTTTCAGCCAATACAGACTTGCTGGTGTAGTTTTGCACCTCTGAACTGAGTCTAAATCACTTAGTCCACATGCTTATTTTTGACATCGGCTTGTCAGATAGTTCTTTCCGTCCATTGCTACAGTTATCTCTGTCAATCATAGCAATGACTTGCGGATTCACTTGCGTAATTTTTCACACTCGCGTTTGTCATTCCTGAAACAGTATACGGTAGTATATAGTATACAGTCAGTATGGACCATACTTTATGGTCCTCTAGACCAGTGATTGGCAAACTTGGCCCTTCCAGGTCACTTTCATGCAGAGATTTGATCCAACCCTGATAAAACTCACCTGCCTGTAGCTTTCTAGTAGTCTTGAAGACAATGATTAGCTGGTTCAGGTGTGTTTGATTAGAGTTGGAGCTAAACTCTGAAGGAAAGTGACCTGGAAGGGCCAAGTTTGCCCACCCCTGCTCTAGACAAACAAAACTGTAAACAGGTCGCGTGCTGCGTTCATCCAGTCAGTGACACTGACAACGCAAATGTGCAAATAAGAACGTTAAATTATGAGCAGTGAAACAAGATAACCTAGGATTATGTTTACCTGGGTTTAGAATGACCCAGGGTTAATTATTTAATGTGTGAAAAGCCCTAATGTCAAAACCAATTAAGATATCTGACATGTTAAAGTGTGTTTTAAGTGTTGTTTTGGGGGCTTCATTAATACCCAAAATATAATTCAAATAATATATTTCATGTGTAAATATAAATTTTAATGTTTCATTAAAGAGCAAACGTTTTCACAAATGATCGAAATGATTGGCCCACAATAGTAAGGAGATTGTGGTTTTAAAGATCAGAGGTTCTATAGCTCGTCTTTCACTGATTTTAAATGAAAATGCAAATTTGTTGCATTGATCTGTGACATTATAAGGCCATCATCTATCTTGTAAGACTTTTTAAAATGTAGAATTTTGCCGTAATTTCTTTACACACAAACACAACCCACCCAGCTGTTTGAACAAAAACTGGCATAGCATGGTAATATGCAAAGTGCCATACTGAGTCACTCAACCGCTGACAGCCACCTTCGATAAGTATCTCTGATTCATTCTGGGAGATTTAAGCTCAAGTGAATTCGTGCAGGGGATTTCTTCATTACTCGACATCATATTTATTGTCCTCTGCTAACGTGTTTGTTCTACTTCCTCGACCTCCAGAGCAGGTGTGATGTACCTGTGCCAGGTTTTCTCAGACGTCTTCAATTAGGTTATCTACTTGTCAATCTCATTTGACATCATTTGAAACTGTGACCAAAAGACTGAAATCAAATATGCCATTTTTAAAAGAATAGCTCACTTATTAATTTGCTTGTGTCATCCCAAACTCTAATTTTGTAGAGTATTTGAGCAGCTGTTTTCCATATAATGAAAGCAAATTGTGATTTTTACCATCAAGCTTAAAAAATGACAAAAAACATCATACAAAATAAAAAATGAGAAGATTTTTTTTTGTAGTGTAAAATCAGTTCATGCAATGCATACACTATATCCTTAGTATATGGACGCTTTTATTTAAAAAAAATTAGATTAAATAAAGTCGTGCAAGTCTGGAACATGAGATTTTTGATCTATTCCTTTAAGGAAAAGTTGACATTTGCTGTAAGCGAACTCAACAAAACTCAATAATCAGTTTAGTCCTACTGTATAGTCACTCAGTACAATGTGACACTTTAGCTTAGTCACAACACCGTGCTTAGCCATAGTGGAAATCAATAGAAACTTTACATTTGCCTTTGGGAATTGAGCTCTTTTCTTCTTCTGAAGGATTTGGACGTCACTTGCACTTTTCCCTTCAGGGGAAAAAAACAGTCATTTGTGGTTTGCTGGTGGTGTTCTGGAGGCCAGCCAAATGACATTTGAAAACCTTTTCACCTTGTAATTTTCAATACATTTTCCCTTTATCTTTCTAAATAAGGACACATCGCATGTGAACAACAGGTGAACTGTGTCAGCTTGGGAACAGGTGCATTCAGAACCATCTGAGCTCATATCGACCTCTATCAATGATATGATTGCTCGGTTGCCTAGAAAACTTAAAATATACATCTTTACAAATGCATTTATGTGTTTTGCTGCACAAAAACTGCATTACCAGTCAAATGTTTGGACACACCCCCTCATTCTTAATGATGACCAATTTCTTCATTTCATGAAAAACTATGGAATAGCACAAATAGAAGCATAGGAATGATTTAGTGACCAAAACATTTTGCACAAATAAAAACTATCCACATTTGAGCTTCTTCCCAACTTCATGAAGTGCATCCTGGGATGCTTTTTAACACTATAGTGAAAGACGAATATGTGCAATGATGCTTTACCTTTACTATCTGCTCCAAAACGTGCATTTTTAATTGTTTCACAATTTTACAAATTTTAGTTTTGTAAACAATTACATCCACAATTTAGGTGTAGCCAAATCTTATTTAAGCACTCAAGCATTAACAAAAAATGTGTTCTGAGAATGTTGTGCTGAGGTTCCCATTAGGTTATGAAAACGTTATTTCTGTATGTTCTATGAAAAAAAAAAAAACTTTTTATTGGTTATGTGAATGTTAAAAGCAAAGTTAAGGAGGAACATTGGATTTTATATTTTGCAAACATTATGGGAACGTTACTTTTGAATTTTCTCTAAACCATCATAGACAAATGTCCAACTAAATTATTTCAGAAAAATGTTACCAAAACAATGCATAAATGAGAATAATACAATAATACAATACTTTGAATGAATGTTCTATTATCGTTACTGGAAGAATATTTGTTCATAACATTGAGAACATTGCCAAAATATTTGCTTTTCCCTTCTCAAATACAGATAAAATACACGTAAGCAGTAATATCAGGAGTTGTTGCCCTTGAAAGTGAATTGATAGGAGGTAGCCAATCAGACTTACCTGTCCAGGTGAAGACAGTGTTGGAGGTGCGATCAGGAAGGCCTCTGCTTGTTTCCTTTGGTTTCTGCTTGTTTCTCAAATGTGGGTCTAATTCTAGGCCTCCTACAGACTCAACAGGGAACGCGACAAGCTGGAATTGTGGAGTGCCACATTACTAACCTCAATGACTAATACTGCTTGTGACAAGAGCGTGTGTGTGTGTGAGTGCACCTGATGTGGGTGTGCAAGTAAGAGTCAGTGAAGGAATGCCTGCTTCATTGACTCCCGTTGCACTTTTATACACAGGCCTTATTAAGTTGTGTAAACATTGCCTCAGAGCCCCATTCCCAGCCTGAAGGCGTTTGACATGCCAGTCCGTTGTTGTGGACCACTAACCCCCACCCTCAAAGGAGGAAAGACTGTCTGATATCCGGTTTTTAATCTTAAATGACAACAGTTATGAGAAATATGATAGGGCAAATATGGCAAGATGGCCTAGTTGTTTTGCAAATTTTCATTCAGTGTGTGTGTGTGTGTGTGTGTGTGTGTGTGTGTGAGTGAGTGCACCTGATGTGGGTGTGCACAAGACTTCAAGTAAGAGTTGATGAAGGAAAGCTTGCTTCATTGACTCCCGTCGCACTTTTATACACAGGCCATATTAAACTGTGTAAACATTGTCTCAGTGCCCCATTCCCAGCCTGAAGGCATTTGACATGCCAGTCCATTGTTGTGGACCACTAACCCCAACCCTCATAGGAGGAAAGACACAGTTACCAGAGGAACTGCCTGATTAAATGTCTGACATCCGGTTTTTAATCTTAAATGACAACAGTTATGAGAAATATGATAGGGCAAATATGGCAAGATGGCCTAGTTGTTTTGCAAATTTTCATTCAATTTCAGTCTGTAGTTTTTATTTTAATATTGTATGTGCAAAAGATCATATAACCAAAAGAAATTAATTATTTTCATTATAATTATAGTTTTTTATAATATGTTTCTTCTTTATGCAAAATATATAGAATTTTTATTTAGATTATATACGAATTTGTCAAAAATAAAAATGTCACCTCACAATAAAAAGGAAACACACACACAATAATTCTTTATGCAAAATATAATTATTTTTAATGGGGTTTAATGAAACTCACCCAATAACTCCATCAAAAAGGCAGTTTTTGCATTAAATAAAAAAACTAAAAATAAAATCTGTTAGAAAGATGCATATGTACAGAAATACATGCCTTCTTTTATTTGTATATTATTTAGCTATGTGCAGATGTTATGGTACAGATATATCACTGTTCAAGGCGTTTCTCTTGGTAACAAATTATGATGCAAACACAAAGTACATGTCCAGATATTTCTGAGAGTTTGTGCGTCAATGTGCTGATGATACGTCTGCAAGCACACAGCATGCCAAAATGTTTGCACAGTAAAACAGACACACCAATGCAAACCACACGCACACACACACTTAATACAGACTTTATTGATAATAGAAAATAAAGACGTCGAGTGAGCCAGAGAAAGACTGGATATCAGACCATCATTTTACATGCTATTCCACAGACTTCTTCAGAAAAACCTGATAATTTGGGTGTCTTTTTACATTGCAAAAAATGTGTCTGTGATGAAACCTTCCAATGCAACAAGATAAAATAAACTTACACTGTAAATTTATACTGTTTTAAGGAGGTTTAGATACTTTTACTTAAAAAAAAACACAACAATATTATGATTTCCAAATGCTGTGTAATATCATCCCTGAATATCTATAACAGTTTAACACAGGTTTAAATGTTATTTCCAGACTATAAAGAGCGATGACTGCTAAGATAACAATTGGGAAACTTGTGGAATGTCTTGCTTCAAACAAAGGTTTACTTTGCGCTCCTTCTCTGTATTTTTGTTTGTCTAGCACATTTCCCAGAGGGGGTTCATTTGCATGGCAGTTAGAAAGACCGCAGGTTTAAGATGCACTCTTTTCACCATCTTACTTTGAAACAACTTTCTCATGCACAATATAACCATTTATGGACAGAAAGGTTACTGCCAAAGGTGTCCGTTTATGATGAAGTTCAGTTGAGCCATTTGTCAGAATGTGCACATCTAGAACTCACTTGATGCTGTCAATGGCTCATTGTGAAAGAGACGTGCACATGAAAGCCAGAGTTTGAGTTGGGTTCAATCCATTATCCATCAGACTTCTCCATGATGGATGTTGAAAGCATTAGGAATAGTGCCTTTTGGGCATAAGTTTATTCATGTGTAGATGTACCCTCCTAAAAGGCTGTCAATTAGGAAGTGTTGATGAGTATAAATATTCTTTGAAACCTAAAATTAGCAAACCAAAGATGTTATGAGACGAACAAAATGCTCTAGTGACGTTGTGCAATGTGCAAGTTAGTAAAGAATTTATTTTCTAGTGAAGTGAAGTAGTGAAGAAGCTAAAAGAAAATTAAGAAAGTTCTGCTGCAAGTATAATGAAGAGTATCTGTTGTGGCATATATTCTGGATTTTAAATTCTGTAAGACAATAAATGCTGTAAGACATTTTGTAATGACTAAACTCTCAAAATGTGACAATGACTATACGATTAAAATGTGAGGATGACAAATATGCTCAAGAATTTTGAAAACGCTACACTGTAAAAAAAATTCCGTAAAATTTACGGTAAAAAACCGGCAGCTGTGGTTGCTGGAATTTTACCGTAAAAAATATGGTAGCAACGTTTTAGGTTTTATGGTTTTAACTTAAATTTACAGTTAAATACCGTAATTTCATTAATTGATATAATGTTAATATACCAACCCATTGAAGTACTGAAATCTGTTTTGCACCTTTGTAATACACTGATAACCACCAAAAGCAGGTGGTGATGAGAAAGTCACATGATGAACCAAAGCCCATCACAAGAAGCTTATAAATAATAACATATATAGAAGGTGCACAGTGTCATTCACACACAAACACTAAACACCATCATGGTAACACACATGAAACTGAAATAATGCAATAAACATTCATTTAACAACATTAGGTGTAACATACAACCCTAATATACAAAACTGATAAGAAAAAACTAAGAAGAAACATTGTTATTTCAACAAAAAAACATCAAATTTGAAATGTAACGCAGGGAATTGTGGGAATGTCAATTTACGGTTATTCACTGTAAATTATACGGTCTTTTTCACTTCCAAAAACGCTATACTACCGTAAAATTAATGTCCAATATTTGTAATGTCCAATACAGTTTTTCACCGTATATAGTAGGGGAATTTACCGTTAACCATTTAACAGGTTTTTACTGTAGCATTTTTACAGTCTTTTACCGTTAAATTCACGGTCATAGAAAACAGTTGTGTACATTTGTTTTTTTTCCATTTAAATTAAACCCAGTATTTCACTAGAATTCACTTTATGGGCAGATTTCCAAAAACAAATTATATACTGATAAACATCAGGGTAAGACTTGACTTTGAACTTTAACAGGTACCAGGCTAGTTTTCTCTTAATTAGTTTCCTTCCTTGGTTTTCCTGGATTTACATTGATTTCAGGATAAAACATTAATGTTAACAAAAAAACTAACAATTATAGGCATGATTAAACAATTTCCTAGTTTTTAATGTGCTTGATCATCCTCGCCCTCATCAGAGCATTCAGTTAGTTAAAAATAGCAAGACACTTTATGATTATTAAACATTGTGCAGATGTTATCACTAGCATACAAGGCACTTTTGCATGTGTTTGTTATAACTACGCAAATCATAATAGTGGACAATTACATTAGCCTGCCCAATTAAAATAGCAGATAATTATAAAATGTTACCTCTAGCTAGAGGGATAAACGAAACTAAAACGTGTTGCTCCAGATACTTACGTGAGTCATGCACAATAGGATCACCTGAGGTGAGGAGGCACAATCTGACTGGAAGTGATTAGCCTAAATGTAGAAACTTGAGAAGATGCGCTGTTTTAGTATAATAAGTTGCAGTATAGCGAAATAAACTGAAAAGTTAGATTATGTAGCCTATGTCAGAACCATAGACTGTATAAAAACAGGTCAGAACGCGTAGGCCTATCACTTGGCGCCAAACAGTTCGTCAACAGTAACCATAGCAACAGTAACCGCTTGAGCGCTTTCCATGGTAATCTCTATCAGACATTTTATCGCAAAACATATATACGTCATATTAGTCATTATTTATTACTTTATTCTAGATGTACACAAGTTCATAAAACAGTTAAACTTGTAAGGTAAAACTAGTTTGTAAAATTATGCTAGGATTTTCCAAACAAACTGTATCTTGCGTTAAAACACGATGTGTTGTATGTGATATACCTATGTAGCCTATATGTAAAATTAACAAAAATAAGAAATTATGTAAATAATTATGTTTTTGTCAGTCTTCTAAGCCAAGAGCTCAGCATGTTGGAACTAATATGGTTATCGAAGGTGATAGTTCGCGATAGTTGGCGCCAGGATAGAGAATCGAATAGCATTTAGAACTAAAACTGTTAGACGCCATATTGGAATTCAACGCAAGCGAAAACAAGACACGTCACACAGTCTTTACAATGTACTGTATAGATATCCTAGATTAGGACATTTTCACAATTTGCACTTTTCAAATCTGTTTTATGGAGTTTTTGTCTACTTTTTTTTTCAGTCATTTCAGAAAGCCAGTTGACTGACATTCATCAGCTGACCAATCACCTGACTATGGTCTATACAGGTAAAGTGGGACACTTAAGCATTGACCTACCGCATTGATGATGGCTATTGTTCATCATTCTAGTATGTGGTTCATGCTAAACTAGTATGGAATGATTTTAAAAACAACACCAATCATAGAGGTTCCAGTTTTACCTGTATTTATCGTACCTATAGGTAATATAGATAAGTCATCTTAAAATGTAGGTAGGCTAGACCTGCACTCAGGCAGCCCATGGCAAAGTCTCTGCAGTGAGTTAGAAATGGTCACAGTCCAGTGCTGATATCAGTGTAATCAAACTGTTATTGCACACATACACCATTTTAAATTGCTTGACGAAACCCAAACCACCATGTAAACAACTAAACTGACCATCATATTACCGTAATAGTTACCTGGCTTGTATGATTTATCAGCGTGTTTCTGCATTACTCTACGCTACACAGCATATCAGCTCTTAGGAATAAGATATTTGCCCTTCGAAACTGCCCGACAGGTTTACTTACCATACCAACAAACTATTACACCCAACTGTGTAAATACCAAGTCTAAATTTGTGTGTTTACCTCTCACACATTACGAAAATGCAGTCTTGGATGGTATATACCCTGCAGTGTTATAGTAAGTTGTTCTGGTGAAATACACTAATGACAATGCCCTGCAGTCTGTAGTCTGAAACTTCCTTGTTTGCAGTTGTCGCCTTAGTACATGAGGTTTTAGTGACACCAGGAAAAATTGGACATAGGGAGTTAGGGAAATAGCATAAAAACTATTCAAACGTTTCCACACCAGGAAACATTTGCTGATAGTTAAACAAAATGCTCAAGGCTCATTTGACTTAAATCAGTATTTTTATACAAGACCCCATTAACATCAGCTCAATATCACAGAATTTGCTTGCCGCTTCAAACTCCCACAGCCCACACAAGTGCTTGTGTCTTGGGGAAGAGCAGCTGTCAAACCAAGAGGAAATACTTTGCATTTGTTTAAGGTCCTTCTATGATCTTACATGTTTGTCAGGTGGGTAATAATATGATATTGCCAAGGCAAAGTTGCACAAGACCTGAGATGTGAGCAAATATTTGCCTAGATATGGTCTCCTCAGCGCAGATCAACACATCCCATCTATGTGTAATTAGTTTAAACAAGGTTATATTCTTCCTGAAGGGCCATAGAACATCAGGGTTGTGCTGGAATTCAGTTTATGATGAGAAATAGACATGGTTTTGGTCGTTAAAATATACTCTTCACTAGTGAAATTCAGTTGCATTCATTTGGTATTACTGGAGAATATTGAAATGAGTTAAAATCAGTTAAAGATGTCAGAACCTCACTGTTTATCATATAAAAATATATCAAAATATCACAAGTGGTTATTTTAAATATCACATTTTAATCAAAACGCTTCACAAAATAAGTTTGATGGATTTTACGGTATTGTGACTCAGTGGTTATAAAAGTATGTCCATAGTTAATGTGATGAACAACACCTGTGGTTTCTCTACTAGGACACCTGGGTGAACCTGAGGAGAACTGACTTAATATTTCCACTAAAAATCACCAGAATTCAAGTTGATTAAAAAACACTGAGACCCCAAACATGATGAAGAAAAGTGAAGCTAGTTGAAGAGTCAAAGATCCTGCATTTGAGCACAGGTAATGACATTCAGACTTTTGGGGCCAGAACTTGTTAAAGGGTTAGTTCACCCAAAAATGAAAATTCTGTCATTAATTACTCACCCTCGTGTTGTTCGAAACCCGTAAGACCTTTCCTTTGTTCATCTTCGGAACACAATTTAAGATATTTTTGATGAAATCTGAGGGCTCTCTG
Organism: Sinocyclocheilus anshuiensis; assembly: GCF_001515605.1. NCBI lineage: Eukaryota > Metazoa > Chordata > Actinopteri > Cypriniformes > Cyprinidae > Sinocyclocheilus > Sinocyclocheilus anshuiensis. The sequence goes on along the minus strand of NW_015544185.1, from coordinate 709,142 downwards.
ACCCTCCCATAGACAGCAAGGTAACTACCACGTTCAAGGTCCAGAAAAGTACCAAGATGATCGACAAAGTAGTCCGTGCGACATCAGTGGTTCAACTGTAAAGTTACGAAGCTACGAGAATACTTTTTTGAGCAAAGAAAACAAAAGTAACGACTTTATTCCACATTTTCGTCTGTACTGCGTCACTTGTGGACGCGCGCTAACGACAGTATCATGACGTGAGCGTGTGGCGGCGCTGACCCAGATCCAGCGTAATTACGTCATCACGCCGGATCTGGGTCAGCGCCAGCGCCACCACACGCTCGCGTCATGATACTGTCGTGAGCGCGCGTCCACAAGTGACGCAGTGAGGGTCAGAGAGCCCTCAGATTTCATCAAAAATATCTTAAATTGTGTTCCGAAGATGAACGAAAGTCTTACGGGTTTGGAACAACACGAGGGTGAGTAATTAATGACAGAATTTTCATTTTTGGGTAAACTAACCCTTTAAGTTCTGGAGTGAAAACTAAGTTCTTTGCAGTGGATGGGTGCCGTCAGAATGAGAGTCCAAACAGCTGATAAAAACATCACAATAATCCACAAGTAATCCACACCACTCCAGTCCATCAGTTAACTTCTTTGTGAAAATATAATGTTTTAACTTGCTTCCGGCAAAAATTTTAGTCCACAATTCATAATAACACTTCCTCCAGTGAAAAAGTCGACTTATCAGGAGAGAAATATGCACACATCAAGCATTGTTTACAAGCCAAAACAGTCCGACACAGTTCTAAACAAAGAATTTTGATTTTGATTTGGGAGGACAACTGGAGACACTGGAAGTAGCATTATTACAGGCTATTTTGGCCAGAAGTGAGAGTTTAAAGTTAAAATTCCTTAATGATGGATTTGGTTCTTACAAACATGCAGTTTTTTACTTCACAAGATGTTAATTGAAGGATTGGAGTGGTGTGGATTACTTGTGATGTTTTTATCAGCTGTTTGGACTCTCATTCTGACGGCACCCATTCACTGCAGAGGATCCACTGGTGAACAAGTGATGTAATGCTACATTTCTCCAAATCTGTTCCCATAAAGAAACATGAAGAAACAAACTCATCTACACCTTAAATGGCTAGAGAGTTAGTATATTTTTAGCAAATGTTCATTTTTGGGTGAACTATTCCTTTAAATGTTGAAGGTCATGCTTCAAGGTAAAAGGTTAAAAAAAAGGCAAGATATTTATGAGTTGCTCTGGGAATTGCATTAACAAATTACACTGCTCATGTATGCTGCATGCAAAACACAAGACGACAGAACCGTTTGTTTCAGTGTTAATTTAATCATACAAATGTTCAATTATACATACAGGAAAAGGCTTTTCATATTTTCTCTTTTTCACTGTGCTATCATAGGACTCTATGCAAACTCTCCGCTCAATCATACACCATGACACGGTGCAGAAAACCGAACAGATCTAACAGGAAAAAAAAAAAGAAATCAGAAAAAATACAATAATTCTGCAATGAATCAATCACACTTCTCACATGCATAAGCAACACACAAAAAAAACAACAGAGTGTAATTATAAATCGGAAGGAGGCTGTGAAGTGTGCAGCGCTTGGGGTGAGGACATTCACTACGAACAGCTCAAAGGAAGAATTGACTGATGAAGCGATGGCATCATCCAATGAGCTGTTTATGGGCCGAGCACTAGGTGAAATGTCAGTTTACTTCTGTCCTAACGGCAACATAAAACGGCAACCAGTTTCAGAACATTAACTTCTTTTATGCTTCAACTGTGAGTGCAACTTTTTGGAATATGGAAGGGACTGTCCCTTAAAACACTGCATAGATCATTTGCAGTGTAAAACTGAAGCCACAGCATTTCTAAAACACTGGACGCAATGTTGGTATTGTTAATGGCGAAATTTTCCAGGTGCATAGAACTGGGGGGAAACGGACAAGAATTGCCTGACGTGTTAAATTTAACAAGACATGCTGACTCTAATCTCTATTGCCTTGACATAAAGGTCAATTTGGGCTCCTTGATTTGCATACTGCTTGAGGATAGCAGCTAATTTGTTTACACGCTTTCATCTTCATGACCTAACGTTTATCAGACCAATAGAGAAAAACATTATAGGAGACTTGTTAATGTTTTGTTTATGTCTTTTAAATTGCCTAACCATTGCAGCAAAACAGAAAATGGTGAGTAAAACAGCCTTTCATATATATTTAGCAAGATATAAACATTCAAGCGGCTTTCCATCATACCAAACACAGAGGCACGATTTAAACCAAATAAATTCCACAAAACTCCTTTATGCATTAAAATATTATTTGGAGCGTTCCAGCTTGAAATCTGCCATTTCAACATTTAGCAACAACTCAAGAATACAAATTAAAAAGGATATTTTTGGTTAAATGCAAATGCTACCACAGAAAATAACTGGTATCTTATTAAGATAAAATAAAAAAAGTGTGTAGGGAAATGCCCTTACAATGGAAGTAGTGCACTTGCCACAGACTTCAATTGTAGGCACATACATGTCGATGCATTTTCAGGTAGAGAGGTACAAATCCAAATGATTTTCTGTCACAGATGACTAGGGTTGCAAAAAGGTGGAACATTTCCAGGATTTTTTGGAATATTCCAGGGATTCTTGGAAATTTTCCACCCCTTTGCAACCCTACAGATGACATCCACTTGCATTTAACCCAAAATATTCCTTTAAAATTAACTAATTCTCACACTTTCCCCTCATTAAAACACCCTCAGCTCATTTAAAACAGCTTAATACCATCGTAGGTCTAGGTGAATGACAAAAATGGATGATTGGGAAAATCTATCAGTGACGTGCTTGTGAACTTTTAGGTCAGTAAACAAGGGAACCAAAGCCACATCTGCTTGCTATCATCTGATGGATTGAGTCATTACAAGTGGAAACCAACATCAGCACTCTGGAACTCCAGAACAACATCAATGTAAACAAATATGATAACAGCAACAAGATCTCTGACGACAGCTATGACTTGACCTGTGGTGGCAAGTACAGATGTATACTTCAATATAATGAGACGTAATGTGCTCATGTACGCTGTACAGGTTGCTGGGCTTTTTTTTTGTTGTTGTTTTTTTAACTGAATCCAGAGAACAGTTTGTGGCTGGCAAAGGACCATATGAAAGCAATTACACAATTTAACCTCCAAGTAGGCACATTGACCTTTTTTCTCCAAACTGTTCAGTTTATAAAGAACATTGATGAAAAATTATAAAACTACTTGACAGGCATTAATTCTTTGTTGATGGCTTTTGTGCACGGCTGAAACCCTCAGTTGCACACATATTGAGGTGACTCCCGCAAAACCTGTCAAGAACAAACCCGTCATATTTCACCGCAAAACCAAAAGGAAGAAATTAAAAATTATACATTGCTTAAAGAAAAGTAAGCCAGTTTTTAAGACTAAGATTTCCTTCGTCGTGACATTTTCATAGTAATTAATCATTTGATGCAATGCAAAAATATAGTTAAATTGTAAAATATTTTTTTGCCATACGTTAATTGGTTGCATTTAAATTAGGCTTATAAACAATTAGTGCAATTTTCAAATTTTATACAAAAATTTAAACTAAATGTGAGAACAATTGGAATAACCAAAAAACAAAAAACAAAAAATTAAAATAAAACAAAACAAAAAAATCTAAAAAATAAAATGCCCAGTTTTATTACAGTAATGGAAATCTTGGGGGAAAATGTGCTTAATTGTCATGAGGCAAAATCCTAAAAACATGCTATATTTTCTTTACGCAAAATATTAATTTCTTATGCTTTCCAATTGATTTTGGTGTGAAATATGACTCAGACATGTTCTCGTAAGATTCATTCATTCATCTGCCTGTCTTGCCTCTCTTTCTCTTGTGCATTCGAGCACTCACTCACGCATCTGAATTTACTGCTGTAATGTGACAATACGGATCAAAAAACGGTGTATTTTTCATTATATCTCTTTAGAACTTCTAGCACTCATCTAAATCTAGCATTCACACATGCGTAACTTAGAGGTGTTGGTTCAATATTGATTTGGAGCCAAACAGATTTGTCCACACATTTATGTGATGTTGTGATGCGTCGGGGGAGAGGGAGGGTCACCAAGTCTTTAGAGTAAATCTCTTCCTCCTCTCACTGAACCCTAGAAAAGGGCAAAAGCAGCAGAGTGGTTTCTGTATCTTAAGACTGTCCGAACGGGAAGGGTCCATTAATGCCCTGGGAAGAAACAGAAACAATGAGATAAAACTCTAATGTCAAAGACCATTAGTAAATACATTTTCTGAAGAAAACGGAAATGGTGCTTGACCGTTCAAAACTTTTCTTAAGTGATTGCTTACACCCTTAATAAAAAGATCTCCAAGTCTCTGTCTCAAGTCCCTCCTTCAGTGTAAGTCTGTGATTAATATTATTATTGTCACATAGATTAATTCTGAGGGTTAGTTCAAATATGATAAGCAATGAATGAGTAACAACAGTATCAACACCCAATTTTACACAGATATTTGGCCTGCAGGTTGTTGTTGAAGAAAATATTCTCTAACTTTACGTTACACTGGGAACATATTTATGCTATGGGTTTACTGTTAGTAATCTGAAATTTCAACAGTGACCGCTTTAACTGGTTAATAAACATTTCTGCATCAGTTCACATGCTTGCATGGAACTCCATCTTGTGGCCGAGAGGCAAAGTTTAACCCCATTAAGGGCATATTAAACAGCCTCTAGATTGACATTCACAGATGCAAACCCTGGCGTTAACATGAACACATCAAAGCCAAATTCAGAAGGACAAACTTCTACATGGGACTGGGAGATAAAATGCCTTTCATTATTTTTCAGCCTTTTGACATATACATCTCAATATGAATTTAAGAAATAGTTTAAAGGGTGTTTTTGTAAATCAGAAAACAAACCAAACAGCCAATATATAGATGAGTTTGTTTCTTTATCGGAATAGATTTTTTAAAATTTAGCGTTTCATCACTTCCTCAACAGTGGATCCTCTGCAGTGAATGGCTGAAGCGTTATGGACTCGTATTTGGCCAGAGGCAATGGTTTAAAGCTCAAACACCTTAATGATGGATTTGTTTCTTATAAACACACAGCTTTTGACTTCACAAGATGTTAACTGATGGACTGTAGTGGTGTGAGTTACTTGTGGATTATTGTGATGTTTTTATCAGCTGTTTGGACTCTCATTCTGACGGCACCCATTCACTGCAGTGAATCCATTGGTGAGCAAGTGATGTAATGCTACATTTCTCCAAATCTGTTCCTATAAACAAACAAACTCATCTACATTTTGGATGGCCTGAGGATGAGCAAATAATCAGCAAATTTTCATTTTTGTACGATCTATTCCTTTAACTATTTTGATGCATGAAAAATATAATGCGTAATAACAATTTCTAAGTTATAATATTATAGTGCTAAATCAACCACACAGGTCACAAGTCAGCAATAATGTCAGCAGAGAGCCAATCAGCCCTTTTTGTCTATCTGCATGGAAATTCAGTACAGGTTTTTCCAGTATTCCATGGAAAACATACGAGAAAATGCTGTTGGTTGGGTTTAGGAACTATAACTCTATTTCAATAAATCAATTCTTAAGAATTGTTTTTGCATAATCACTCAAAAATGTTGTGGGATTCATCACTTAATCATATAATAAAATGAATATTGCTATTTATTACCATGTACTGTTATATTGGTGCATATAAAAGAAAACTAAAACAGTAAAATCAAGTTATTACATTAAAGGGGTCATATGATGCGATCTCAAGTTTTCCTTTCTCTTTATGCAACGCGTAAAAAGACAGTATAAGTCATTATAATCAGTAATTATGTCCCCACTGGATGCTACAAATGCCTCGTTTGTAATGGGTTTTAATGTTTTTGTCTCGTCGCACCGGGACACAGCATCACAGTATGGTAAGGGGCGTAACATTTCCGTCACACGCTTGAGGTATTCGGCCAATCACAACGCACTGGATAGCTGGCCAATCAGAGCACACCTCGGTTTTCAGATCGATGAGCTTTGTAAAAATCGACGCGTTTCAGAAAGGCGGGGCATAGAGGAGAAACAATAATGTACAGTATGTGGAAAATAATGTGTTTTTTTAACCTTAAACTGGATAAACACATTTCATTACACCAAATACACAAAATAATGTTCTTTTTAGCAACATCATATGACCCCTTTAAATGTTGCATATGCTTAAAGACATTGGCTGTCGAATAATAAAATGTCAAAATAATGTCAAATGTAAAAAAAAATGTCAAAAAAAAAATAATGTCAAAAAATAAACGAAAACACCACAAAATCACCCTTTATAAGATATTTTAGAGCAGATATATATACAGAATCGAGATATTTATTGAATCATCAAAAGGCTGAAACTGTTTTAGCTGTATCTCCCAGCCCCAGCTGTGCAGAACGAGGAAAGGTGTAACCAAACACGGTGAATCATCAGAATGTGCTTTTCTTTGGTTAAACGTCACAAAACAGGGCAGAGAAAAAAAAGGTGACACGCAGTTGTTACATGACCTTCTGTGCTAACAGATAATACGGCAGTCAGTACATTGAGAAGTTTCCAGTGAAGACTTTTGGCATGAAAGGAAGATTTTGAGAGAGTGTTGAAAAGACCTGCTGAGTGTTTCATCTTGGTTTTCTGAACCCATCTTGGCCTAACCTCTTCACTTACCTTTGGAAAAAGCCGCTCAATCATGAACATTTGTGTTAGGATCACAGAACTGGACTTGTCATCTTATGGCGCTTTTCCACTGCATGGTACGGCACGGTACAGCTACCGTACCGTTACCAAAACGTGACGTGTAAACTCTGCTGATCACGGATTGGCCGGAGAGAATCGTCACTACCTGCGTCACTGAACTTGTGACACAAACACAAAAGAACCGCTAGATTTAAATCAGCACAGCCAGCGAAGGATCGAACGCAACTGTTTTGAACAAGCGCACCTTTTTTTTAACAACCAAAAAGTTTTGTTGTCTGTTGCGGAAGTACAGACGTTCCTCTCGTTGATAGCAGAGGAGCGGATCCAGCGAGAGCTTGATGGGGCGATAAAGCTCCGATATTCATATCGGGTATCGGCTCCGATAGTGCCATTTTTCTCGGATCGGGTATCGGTCGGAGAGGGCCGATCCAAATCCGAGATTTTTTTTTTCTTCTTCGATTGTGCGAAGCCATACGATAGCTTAATGTGAGCTACATATGAATATTTAAGTCCTTACATTAAAATTCACACAAACTCTTTTCTCCGCTGTGGCTGTCAGTCATTCGTTCCCTTTAAACCCTGGTCGCATTCGGTTACAACAGTCAGCTCGGTAAAGCTCTCTCCAAGATCATTCTGTGTTCCCATTATACTTGATTTGTAAAAAAAAAAGTTATTTTTTTAATAAAAAAAGTTCGTGGTAGTAGAGGCGGCGCAACTATAACGACATGTGAATAATCCCGCCCACTCTAAAGCGGTACTGAACTGCAGTGGAAACGCAAACCGTGCCGAGCCGAACCGTGCCGTGCTGAGCCGAGTCGTACCACGCAGTGGAAAAGCGCCATTAGTGAAGAGTAGTCATAATCGTTCATTATTCTAACATACAACTTACACCTACAGCTGGGTGATACTGAATATTCTAAATATATCTGAATATATATTTTGTTACAGATATACACTGCCATTCAAAAGTTAGGGGTCAGTAAGATTTTTTGTTTTTGTTTTTAAAAAGTCTCGGTAACACTTTAATATGGTTCATTAGTTAACATTAGTTACTATCATGCTAATCTTCTTTCAACTCAATGAAATTCTCCAAACAGCATACATACCTGGCTGTAAGTCACTACTGAAAAGTTGTTTTGGAGACCATTTGGTGTAATATTTACAGAGCTGTGATTGAGTCCATTTTGATCTTGCTGAATGGAGTCCAGAGGGGCCTCCCAGTGGCCCCCGGGGTCTTTTAGATTATCCTCATTGGTGTCCTGCTTGTTCTTCTGTGGTGAGGCGAAAGGGTTGAAATCTCCCTCCAGACTGCGGTGTGGCTGCGTGTTGAACTCTGTCTCGAAGGAGGATAACTGCTGTGTGACGCCCAGCAGGCCGCCCTCCTCCACACTCAAGATCACCCAGATCACATCTGCACAACAAGGGGAATGAGGTGAGCCTTATGTCCTCCATTCACCAAAGTTGGTTGTAGTACTCAGAACATGCAGAACTAATGCTCTAAATGGCATACTACCATACTAACTGTACTATTTTTAGTATGCAGAAAGAAAATTATATGTGGTTGGATCAACTTGAGGGTGAGTAAATGACCACAGTTTTCATTTCTGAGTGAACTATTACTTTAAAATGTTTGTCATTGCATAACGTTTTGCATATTAATCTTTTTTGAACTAATAGTTTAAAAAAATGAAAATTTGCTTAATTTTTACTCACCTTTTCATCGGACCAGAGTTGCAGAAATGTAGCATTCCATCACTTGCTCACCAATGGATCCTCTGCAGTGAATGGGTGCCGTCAGAATGAGAGTCCAAACAGCTGATAAAAACATCACTATAATCCACAGTCCATCACTTAATGCTGTGTGAGATGAAAAGCTGCATCTTTGTAAGAAACAAAGATTGTTTCTGTTTTCTGTTGTAAACTGTTGGACTGTAAAGTTCACACAAACTCTTTTCTCCGCTGTGGCGGTCAGTCATACGTTCAGCCTTTAAACCCTGGTCGCATTCGGTTACAACAGTCAGCTCGGTAAAGCTCTCTCCAAGATCATTCTGTGTTCCCATTATACTTGATTTGTAAAAAAAAAAGTTATTTTTTTAATAAAAAAAGTTCGTGGTAGTAGAGGCGGCGCAACTATAACGACATGTGAATAATCCCGCCCACTCTAAAGCGGTACTGAACTGCAGTGGAAACGCAAACCGTGCCGAGCCGAACCGTGCCGTGCTGAGCCGAGTCGTACCACGCAGTGGAAAAGCGCCATTAGTGAAGAGTAGTCATAATCGTTCATTATTCTAACATACAACTTACACCTACAGCTGGGTGATACTGAATATTCTAAATATATCTGAATATATATTTTGTTACAGATATACACTGCCATTCAAAAGTTAGGGGTCAGTAAGATTTTTTGTTTTTGTTTTTAAAAAGTCTCGGTAACACTTTAATATGGTTCATTAGTTAACATTAGTTACTATCATGCTAATCTTCTTTCAACTCAATGAAATTCTCCAAACAGCATACATACCTGGCTGTAAGTCACTACTGAAAAGTTGTTTTGGAGACCATTTGGTGTAATATTTACAGAGCTGTGATTGAGTCCATTTTGATCTTGCTGAATGGAGTCCAGAGGGGCCTCCCAGTGGCCCCCGGGGTCTTTTAGATTATCCTCATTGGTGTCCTGCTTGTTCTTCTGTGGTGAGGCGAAAGGGTTGAAATCTCCCTCCAGACTGCGGTGTGGCTGCGTGTTGAACTCTGTCTCGAAGGAGGATAACTGCTGTGTGACGCCCAGCAGGCCGCCCTCCTCCACACTCAAGATCACCCAGATCACATCTGCACAACAAGGGGAATGAGGTGAGCCTTATGTCCTCCATTCACCAAAGTTGGTTGTAGTACTCAGAACATGCAGAACTAATGCTCTAAATGGCATACTACCATACTAACTGTACTATTTTTAGTATGCAGAAAGAAAATTATATGTGGTTGGATCAACTTGAGGGTGAGTAAATGACCACAGTTTTCATTTCTGAGTGAACTATTACTTTAAAATGTTTGTCATTGCATAACGTTTTGCATATTAATCTTTTTTGAACTAATAGTTTAAAAAAATGAAAATTTGCTTAATTTTTACTCACCTTTTCATCGGACCAGAGTTGCAGAAATGTAGCATTCCATCACTTGCTCACCAATGGATCCTCTGCAGTGAATGGGTGCCGTCAGAATGAGAGTCCAAACAGCTGATAAAAACATCACTATAATCCACAGTCCATCACTTAATGCTGTGTGAGATGAAAAGCTGCATCTTTGTAAGAAACAAAGATTGTTTCTGTTTTCTGTTGTAAACTGTTGGACTGTTTTCACTTGTAAACGGTGCTTGATCTGTGCATATTTCTCTCCTGAGACAACTTTTTCACTGGAGAAAGCTTTATGGATTATGGACTTGTATTTTGGCCAGAAGTGACAGTTTAAAAACAGTCAAAGTAAACAATTAAAAAAAAAGTTGAAGTTATGGATTTGTTTATTACAAACACGCAACTTTTCACTTCACAAGACGTTAATTGATGGACTGGAGTGGTGTGGATTACTTGTGGATTATTGTGATGTTTTTATCAGCTGTTTGGACTCTCATTCTGATGGCACCCATTCACTGCAGAGCATCCATTGCTGAGCGAGTGATGTAATGCTACATTTCTTCAAATCTGCTATGATGAAGAAAAAAAAAACTCATCTACATCTTGGATGACCTGAGGGTAAGTACATTTTCAGCTATTTTTTCTTTCATTCCTTTTAAATAGTTGTTTCATAGCCTAATATCTTGAAAACATTGACTGTTACTTTATCGTTTGCGTCTCACCTCCGTAGAAGAGTCCAGTGGCAGTACACATTCTCCACTGGCCCTGGTACATGCCAGGAACAGCTGGACTGCGCATCTGCACGCTCACGTCTGAGATCTCCTGTGGGTCCAGGGACCGCACCATCACCATGTTCACATGACCAAACTGATCCCCGCCAACATACTTCAGACACACACCTGGGGGCCATGACTCTGTACCTGCAACGAAGACAGGAACAACATTAAAGTTTGACAAAACAAAGGATTTAACGTGATGTGGCTAGATCATCAATCCTTAAAAGAAGCAAAACTATTACTGATATTCTGATATCAGTTAATTTTAGGAAATATAATAGTCTATAATGCAGAAAGTGAAACTATCAAATTAACAAACATGAACATGAAACAAGTATGAAATAAAAGTAAAGACTGCTAATAATAAATAAATCTAAGTTAAACTAGGTTTATTACAGTTCAAAATGGCTACTGAATACAAAAATAATAAAACAAAACATTTAAGTCATCCCAAGAGATTCCACAATGGAGTTGTCTTAATGCTGTTTCTAAATTACAATCTGTAAGAGCATCAGCCTCTTCATATTTACAACCAGAGTGAGGAAACACTCACCTGTGTTCTGTATCCTCCATGTCTTTGTGAACTGTGTGTCAGGAGGAACAGACTCCCCCTCTCCAATCGTCACATCTTCCACAAAAGACATTGATGGAGTGTTGATGTTCGGACTCTCAAAGTCATAATACGCACCAATAGCTGCTTGCAGGTTCCTGATAAGACACGAATACAGGCAGATCAACATTGGAGATTCAGGGACAATGTAATTGCCAAGAGCAAACCAACATGCCCAAATTAAATGTATGAAAAGCAGATTAATCATCAGCCAATAGTGCCAACAAACATGTAACTTACATTTATGCATTTAGCAAACTTTATCCAGTGACTTACAATAGAGGAACATAAGCAATTCATCACAGAGCCAACAAGATTCATGATGTACAATAGAAGGTTTATTATAAAGCTGAACTTGGAAGAAGCATGGCATACAGCTGGTGTCAATCCCAACATCTTAAAAGTACCACAATGCATCACAATACCACTTATATACTCCCTTTTTTGACATATATACCCTATAAATGGTTCATATCATGTCCATAAATAAATAGACAATATTAATAACTCACACACACACACACACACACACACACACACA
>NW_015544185.1:690523-697042 GCF_001515605.1 Sinocyclocheilus anshuiensis | reverse complement strand
ATATACATACAATAAAAACAGTACATTTCAAATGGTTTAGAGTTCCACCTTTCCATTTTTGATTTAAAATATTTTAAGTTAATACATACAAAAACATGGATTGAAATATATTTAGCAAATAAACAGTCCAGAAATTAAAGTCATGTTCAAAACAAAAGAAGGGTGGGACAAACTTGTGTTGGACTGTGTGTAAGACCTCAGATGAAAGTACACTCGTGCATTACGTAACTCTAAAGAAAACTTTACACCAGTCCTCACGTCAAACACCAAATTTACAACAACAAAAAAACGACAACAACAACGTATGGACACTTAGTGTGCTGCTTATTACAAATAAAAACGAATCTATTACTGTCGTTAGGCAAAATTGTATTTTTGAAGGGTCGTGACTGAACAACATTGGACAATGCCTGTGTCTCAAAACATTTGCGAGCCCCTACCAAGACAGCATTTTGAATGCACGATCCTAGTCAGCTGCATTTCAAGTCAGAAAACCCCCAAAATGCTGCTTAGATAGGGCACGTAAAAGGTTTTGAAACACAACCACTACTGTAGCGAGTCACTAGCACAAACAAGCTAACGTTACATGTTTGAATGACAACTGACATAAATAAGACAAACCGAGTTGTTTAAGAACATGTTTTAGAAAATGTATTTTTAAGAGCTTGAATGTCTAAAATATTACTACTGTAGGTCATATGAGCCGAAACGTTACAGTTGCTGTCTTTGTAAACAGTCAAGTAACGTTAGCCATTAGCTTGTTGTGTTTTTCGCTTCAGATCCATTTAAACTCCACTGGGCTCATGACAGCTGTCCTAGCGATGCAATTTTTGACTTGCAACATATTTTAAAGCAAGAAATCGCAGTGGCCAACTCTTTATGTTTAGTTCAGCAGTAGGCCGCGGCCGAGTCCCCGGACTCACCAGTTGGTCATGTCCAGGAAGAAGGCGCAGCCCGCCGGGTTGAGCTGAAAGCCCAGCAGCCTCTGGAACTCCGAGATGAGGACATCTTTATCCGTGGTGCCCATGCAGCTGAATTTTTGCATGAGCTCCGGATCCAGGTCTATGTCCATGCCCTCCATGAGCATGCGGCTGTCCCGGGGATAAGTTTTAATCGAGTCCGAGGCCTTCTCCAGTCATAACAAGCGACCCGATAACAAGCTCAGTACGCATGGCTGCGGGCGGGGCGGGGCGTCACGCGCGACGTAACTATAGTGCGGGGAACGTCAGCTGTTGCTATTCGACTGTGTCTGCGGCGTGCCGTAATCCGTATGGGATTACTTTTGTGCCAATTAAAATTAATGTAATTTTTCAAGAAACTTATGAAAATATAAATTGAAACTGAATAAAATGTCATTGTTTACGCTTCTGAAGTTTTCGTTTACGCTTCTGAAGTTTTCGTTTACGCTTCTGAAGTTTTCGTTTACGCTTCTGACGTTTTCGTTTTACGCTTCTGAAGTTTTCTCTCTCTCTCTCTCTCTCTCTGGTTTTATTGGCGGGTCTCAACCAACTTGTTCAGGTGCATACCGCCACCTACTGTACCGGGGTTTGCAGCTTCAGGGCTTCATGTACTTAGCATGGTTATAATCATTAAAAAAATAAAAATAAATAAATAAATTCCCATTTCCTATATGCTGTGCTCTAACCCTGTATCTTTAAGAAAATTAAAGAGAGCCTTGCTACATTCCCACATTTTCTCATCTGCCCCCAAAATCCCCTTCAAACTCCATTCTTGTTCCAACTCATATATCTTATCTTGCAAGATCCTCCTTTCTGCATTATATTTTTTACACCTCATAATGATATGCTCCACATTTTCTGGAACATTACAGTCATCACAATTATCTGATATGCATTTTCCCATTAAAAACAGGGTTGATTTTAAACCAGTATGTCCAAGTCTTAATCTTGATATAATCACTTCTTCTCTTCTGCATTTCCCTTTAAAAGCCTTGACGTTAATCGATTTCTGAATATTATAATAATATCGCCCTTTGTTATCTATGTCCCACTTTTTCTGCCATGATTCTCTCACTTTTGTTTTAATTAATGATTTGGCCTCACCTTTACCAAATGGGACTTTCATTATTTCCTCGTCCTTTAATTTCAGTGCATTCTTTGCAGTCAAATCTGCTATCTCATTGCCCTCCACGCCAGTATGAGCTGGAACCCAACAAAACTGAAGATTAATTCCAATTCTCTCTATATTTAACATTATCATGGATATCTCTTTATATAAATCCTCTCTTATTGTTTCAGTTGAATTCAAACTATTAAGAGCTGCAACAGAGTCCGAACAGATAATAACTCTTTGAGGTCTTACTTCTACCCATTGCAATCCTAAAATTATGGCTACTACTTCAGCTGTAAATACAGATAATTTGTCATTAATTCTTTTGCATATGGTTACATCAAACTCTGGTATGTACACTCCTACTCCTACATGATCATTCCTTGAATCTTTAGATCCATCAGTGAATATTGGTATATACTGATAGTAGTTCTGCTTAACATATTCCTGAACCAAATATCCAATATTATCAGCGTTCCTTTCAGTCCATTCTTTCTTTAGTTCTAAAAGTTTCAAGTCTACATTGGGAACTGGAAATATCCATGGAGGAACATTACCCCATACCATATTTGGGCCGTACTCAAATCTCTTTAAACCATATTCTTTCACTACTGTATTAATATTCCAACCGAATCCTTTACCTTTTCGTTCTTGCAAATACTCCCAGCAATCACATAAGACCTCTGTAGCCGGTTGTTCTTTCCCAGATCCTTTTAACTTAACCCAGTATGTCAGTGACAGCTTTATCCGTCTTAAGTATAGTGGTAATTCTTTAGTTTCTACAAGTAGCGCATTAGTAGGAGTTGTTTTAATAGCACCAATACTAAGCCTAAGAGCTCTGAACTGTATTCTGTCTAGTTTTTCCAGGACACTCTTAGCCGCTGCTCCATATACCATACACCCATAGTCAATACATGATCTTATTAATGCCCTGTATATATCAAGTAATGACTGTTTAACCAATCAAAAGACCTATCAGTTTTTTGAAAGAAATGAATACTTTTATTCAAATAATCATTATAATCATTAAAAAAATAAAAATAAATAAATAAATTCCCATTTCCTATATGCTGTGCTCTTCTTTAAGAAATTTAAGAAAATTAAAGAGAGCCTTGCTACATTCCCACATTTTCTCATCTGCCCCCAAAATCCCCTTCAAACTCCATTCTTGTTCCAACTCATATATCTTATCTTGCAAGATCCTCCTTTCTGCATTATATTTTTTACACCTCATAATGATATGCTCCACATTTTCTGGAACATTACAGTCATCACAATTATCTGATATGCATTTTCCCATTAAAAAGATTTTAGATTTTAAACCAGTATGTCCAAGTCTTAATCTTGATATAATCACTTCTTCTCTTCTGCATTAAAAGCCTTGAGCCTTGACGTTAATCGATTTCTGAATATTATAATAATATCGCCCTTTGTTATCTATGTCCCACTTTTTCTGCCATGATTCTCTCACTTTTGTTTTAATTAATGATTTGGCCTCACCTTTACCAAATGGGACTTTCATTATTTCCTCGTCCTTTAATTTCAGTGCATTCTTTGCAGTCAAATCTGCTATCTCATTGCCCTCCACGCCAGTATGAGCTGGAACCCAACAAAACTGAAGATTAATTCCAATTCTCTCTATATTTAACATTATCATGGATATCTCTTTATATACATCCTCTCTTATTGTTTCAGTTGAATTCAAACTATTAAGAGCTGCAACAGAGTCCGAACAGATAATAACTCTTTGAGGTCTTACTTCTACCCATTGCAATCCTAAAATTATGGCTACTACTTTAGCTGTAAATACAGATCATTTGTCATTAAATCTTTTGCATATGGTTACATCAAACTCTGGTATGTACACTCCTACTCCTACATGATCATTCCTTGAATCTTTAGATCCATCAGTGAATATTGGTATATACTGATAGTAGTTCTGCTTAACATATTCCTGAACCAAATATCCAATATTATCAGCGTTCCTTTCAGTCCATTCTTTCTTTAGTTCTAAACGTTTCAAGTCTACATTGGGAACTGGAATCTGAAGTTTTCGTTTACGCTTCTGAAGTTTTCGTTCGCCATTCTGACACAAAACTCTCGTGGGGGCGGGGCTAGCAGCGGTGTGTTCTCATTGGCTACTGAGTTTTTGATTGACAGCTTCTTGACCTGGAACTGAATGTTATCAGGATACTTGCATAAGTTTTCTTGATTTAGCCCAATCATTACAGGACCTGGTTATCTACACATAGTTACAGTCTTCAATTAGATCATATTTGCTTCGATTAGTTCCTATTGAATCCTATCTCACTGATGATCCAACGGTAGCTGTCAATTGGATCATATTTGCTTTGATTAGTTCATATTTTCCCCCAGCACATAATGTACAGTACTAAATGTACTGTATCTGACAATGACCGATGCCATTTTACAAGCGCGCTGTCAATCACTGCACTGTCAACTTTAGCAATGTAAAGCCTTTTTACCATGCTTTTTCTGTGTCCAGATTTGACTGTAATAATAATGCAAAAATTGTCACTTCAGATGAATATTTTGGAGTATTTCGGGCAAATCCTAATACATGCAAATAATTATGACTGAAAATAGTTTCCAGTAACTAGGGTATACACTGTCTTGGATATATAGGGCTATACAGCCATCTAATGGTTACACAAGGGTATTACAGATGATAAATGGTGCATCATTTTGAGGTATTTAGTACTAAGTTAATACTAATATATATATATATTATAGTGTGTGTTTATTTGTTTGAAATATTTTAAGTTTGAAATGTTTAATGGGAGTTCAAAGCAGTTTGTATTGTTAGACTATAATACATGTCCTTTCTTAATTTCCAGGGAGCGGAGCAACTTTTCCATAAACAAACTTCTGATGCTGACCCAGAGGATGTAGTGGTAGTACCAGAGATCCATTGCCCCCATCAGACAAGATTCTTACTTTGTTCAGACACCTCACCTTTGAATGACTGGGATCTTGATCTTCAGACACCTGATAGGTATTATGCAAATATTTTAATTTCTTTGGAGCTCTAGATTAAAACAAACACAGTTCACAAGTACACATGAGGTTGCACTTTATTCGTATTAGTCTATGCTGATCTTGGATTAGCATACCAACAGCATATGATTGTTAAGGGGATCGTTCACTCAAAAATAAAAATGTTCTCATCTTTTACACACCCTCATGCTGTCCCAAATGCATATTACTTTCTTTCTACAGGACAGGTAAACACAAATTAAGACTTTTAGGCAAATAATCCATCTCTGTGTGTCCTAAAGATGCTTTAAAAACCACACACAGCTACCGTGACAGTAGTCCATCTGACCTTAATGGTTGAATCAGTAACTTTTGAAGTGAAACAACAGATAAGAAAAACACTAATAATTTAAACTTTTGACTATTAACAATCACTTCCGATCAACTGTCATACGTGCATGGGTTACAATTCACTTGTGTTATGTGGATTCTCAGAGATGGATTATTTTCTTTAAAATCTTTGTGTTTATGTCAAGAAAGAAAGTCATATACATCTGGAATGGCATGAAGGTGAGTAAATTAGAGAATTTTCATTTTTTGGGGTGGAATATTCCTGTAAAGACTGATATTGCACTCCATTACATAACATACTCATTCACTGTTTTGTAACTTATACTGTAACAGGAACTGTTGAAAGGATCATTGCAGTTTAAAACATATTATGAATTGTGAACATATTCTGTATATTATGTTCTTGTGCATTTTGTGTAGTAATGTAAATTATGAGAATACAGTGCATTACATGTATACTATGCAGTTAGTGTATTGTGGATTCTGGTCTTTCCTGTCACAACATAATTGCATCCACGACTTTCACTTTGATACTTGTGTATATGCTATAGTGACAATAAAGAATGTACATTTATTTGAACTAATTCATATTTTCATTTACATTCATTAAAACTGGTTTATAAAAGTCACACTTGAAAGAGTTGATGATTGTTAAAATTTATTTCCAATTTTAAATGTTTGATGATAATGTTAACTAAATAAAATAACTAAACAAAATTATCAGCATGATAAAAACAATGGGCTGCAAGAACATTCTTTGTGTGGAATATGTAATAAAATGAGCTCGATTGCCTGGTTGGAGAGAGACTTCCTTGACGTCTGAATATATCACACATATATGATAGTATTTCAAATTCACAACCTAATTAGACCCTACAGTGCAAAAGAATCATGAGCAATAAACAAATATCCTACAAGAACATTGGACATTATACAATATTTCCAGTATTATATACAGTACTTTAATAATTAAACCTCAATATGACCTTCTTTTTCTCTCGCGTTTGATTCCTAGCGCTCCTAAAAGCTTATGTTGACAGAGTAGTAGCAACAAAATGAATTCAAAAACAAAACTCCTAACTTTATATCACTAAAATGAAA
>NW_015544185.1:674470-687870 GCF_001515605.1 Sinocyclocheilus anshuiensis | reverse complement strand
GGGGTGGAATATTCCTGTAAAGACTGATATTGCACTCCATTACATAACATACTCATTCACTGTTTTGTAACTTATACTGTAACAGGAACTGTTGAAAGGATCATTGCAGTTTAAAACATATTATGAATTGTGAACATATTCTGTATATTATGTTCTTGTGCATTTTGTGTAGTAATGTAAATTATGAGAATACTGTGCATTACATGTATACTATGCAGTTAGTGTTTCGTGGATTCTGGTCTTTCCTGTCACAACATAATTGCATCCAAGACTTTCACTTTGATACTTCTGTATATGCTATAGTGACAATAAAGAATGTACATTTATTTGAACTAATTCATATTTTCATTTACATTCATTAAAACTGGTTTATAAAAGTCACACTTGAAAGAGTTGATGGTTGTTCAAATGTATTTCCAACTTTAAACGTTAGATGATAATGTTAACTAAATAAAATAACTAAACAAAATTATCAGCATGATAAATACAATTGGCTGCAAGAACATTCTTTGTGTGGAATATGTAATAAAATGAGCTTGATTGCCTGGTTGGAGAGAGACTTTCTTGACGTCTGAATATATCACACATATATGATAGTATTTCAAATGTAATGGCACAACCTAATTAGACCCTACAATGCAAAAGAATCATGAGCAATAAACAAATATCCTACAAGAACATTGGACATTATACAATATTTCCAATATTATATAGCCTACAGTACTTTAATAATTAAACCTCAATATGACCTTCTTTTTCTCTCGCGTTTGATTCCTCGCGCTCCTAAAAGCTTATGTTGACAGAGTAGTAGCAACAGATAAATACAGATTTAATTCAAAAACAAAACTCCTAACTTTATATCACTAAAATGAAACTGGAAGCCGCTAACAGACGCTCACATCCACACTGACAAGGCAACATTGACGCCTTCACTTCCAGGTCAAGAAGCTGTCAATCAAAAACTCAGTAGCCAATGGGAACACACTGCTGCTAGCCCCGCCCCCACGAGAGATTTGTGTCAGAATGGCGAACGAAAATGCCAGAATGGTAAACGAAAACTTCAGAAGCGTAAATGAAAACTCCGGAAGCGCATTTGTAAGTACAGATCAGCTAATGAAAGAGGAGAAAACCATTGCAAAACATGCAGTGTATTAAAAACGAACTCAAAGATTTTGCCTGCAATTTATTTATTTATTTTGTCAGTTTCAAAGACATTTTATTCAGTTTCAATTGATATTTTCATAAGTTTCTTGAAAAATTACATTCATTTTCATTGGCACAGAGGTAATCCCATAAATCCGGAGCATTCATACAAACCAGTAGGCCCAATGATACTGTAGTGCCATAGTAGCATATAAAGTGGTACTTTGACACATATACAATGATGTTGAATGATTACCTAGTTAATTTACCGTTGTATTCACATGGTATGTCCAGCATATGTCAAACAAGCCATTGTATTGCCATGGCACGTACTCAATAAACATTGAATTACTAATAAAGTTGAGTACCCTTACTAAAGTACTGTGGCCGTACCATAGTAATGATTTGCTCACCCTTATTCTTTATAACAGAGTGTATATTTATTTACATATAAACTCTTAACTAAAATAACAGCACTGTTTTCCAGTTATGCAGGTAAGAAATCTAGTGCACATTGGATTTTAATTGTTATTTGAAATAAAATGATTTAAAATAGTTTTATATTATTTTAATTGAATTATTATTTTTTATTATTAAAATAAATTATAAAAAAATGTAAATGAATTATATAATTAATTAATAAAATTATTAAAATACATTATTATTATTAATTTATATTATTAAATGAATTATTTAATGAATTAATTATTGTATTTATTTATTTAATAAATCCTCCTTTAACCCATTGTTTCTAAAGTAAATATCCAGTGCATATTGGATATTTAATTAAGTTAAGTTATTTTATTTAATTGTTTTAATTATTTTATATCAAATTATTTAAAATATTTTCATTTAACTGTTTTAACACAATTATTTTAAGTTATTTTATGTAATTGTTTAAATGATTTGTTGTATTTAGTTATTTAAATGACCCTCCTTTAAGAGTCTAAACCCATTGTTATGTAATGTGCGTTGGATTTCCTAGCTGCATAATTGTAACACAGTGCTGTTATTTCAGATCAAAGTTTCTTAGAGGATGACCCTACTACTAACTTGCATCATATAAAATGAGAAACCAGCCCCACCATCCTGTGTTAGAGTCTCAGTAACCTGATTAGCCAGCCTGTCAGTAATAATAAGGCCAGGTCTTGGATCTAGGACCCATCGCTGCGTCAGCTTGGGTGAGATGACAAGAGAGACGTGGAGAGCTAACCACAACAGGAGACAAAGGAGTGAGTAACTTCAGATAAAGCTAAATCTGTGTGTTTCAAGTGTTTTGTGCTTGCATGCGTGTTTTTCACTTTAGAGATGGTGATGTGGGCTGAGCAGATATTATTCTGTAGCACTTATAATGTAATATACTTTTGTACAAAAACATGTGATGTTAGTGTACTTTTAATGGTGTAAATTTAAATAAGGAAAAATGGTTCCAAATAGTATCTTTAGTGTTAAATGCTACTGTATTTTGTGGATTCCATATAGAAAATAAATTTTAGAGCAGGAATAAAGACCTAAAACCATTATTGTTGTAAATTAAATTTTAATAATTTAATTAAATTTAAAGTTGATGTTATTATTCAAATTAAATAATTTTTTATTTTTCTTATTTTATTAATTAAGCGTGAAGACCTTAAACCCTAACACAAATAATTTTTTTCAGCATACTGTTCTAAACTTTAATAATCTAACAAAATGTAATAACATTTGATTTAAATGATAATTTAATGAAAATTAAATTTAAAGTTTATTTTTATTATTTAAATAAATAAAATTTAAATAAATTGTATTATTTATTATTTATGCATGACTATTTTCTTATTTCAGTTTTTATTTTATTATTAAATTTAATTATTTAGTAAACCATAAAGAGCATAAACCCTAAGGCTAAGAACTATTTCAAGATATTGTTCTAAAATTAAATTTAATAATCTAATAATAAAATAAACTTATTTAAATTAAACTTGAATAATTTAATGAAATTTACATGTAAAATGTATTTTATTATTTGAATTACATTATTACATTTTTATTTTATTATTTAAATGTTATAGACAAGAGTAAAGACCTTAAACCCTGACACAAAGAACAATTTCAACATATTGTTCTACATTGAACTTTATTCATCTTAATAATTATTTCATTATTTTATTATAGCAAAAATATATTTTTTAATAATTATTGTATTTAATTATTTAAAAAACCCTCCTTTAAGAGTCTAACCCCGTAGTTTCAGTTGATGTTATTTCGGGCTGTATTATGCACATTTTAATGTAAGCTGTTGATTGATTTGTGATCAATTGTTTTAGGCTGCGAGCTTCTGAGTTATGCACTGCAGAGAACCGGGGCCTCTATAGTGAGCGCGGTAGTTAGTCAGACAGACAGACAGGCAAGGAGGGGAAGGAAAGAGTCTTTTAAAAAAACCCATAGAGTTTCTTGGCAAGGGGAGGGCAGAGGAACACAAACTGTGGGTGGACCCCTGTGACAATGTAGATCAGGCACCTAAACCCTCCCTGGTTGAAAAACACTAGTACCAAGAATGCTTACAGTTGTTAGTACTGCTGTAGATCCAGGGGGCTGCTAGTTTAAGTTTAATTCCATGGATAATACAGGCTTACGCTGAATAATACCAGGTGGACAAGGACTAGTAGTCTGCTTATTGCAGGTAAAGAGGATTTGTGTCCAGACCCCTGCTTTGCTGTTCCAGAGAGAAAAACCCGCAACGCCAAGCCAGGAATGTCCAATCCCACACCAGACACTCGGGCCCGTCCGGACCAGACTGAGAGTGATGGGTCGTCCGAACCGTCACCCCAGGCTTTGAGGAAGCTACCTGGGCATCTGAAGTTGGCACGCAGCCTTTCTAAATTAGACTGCGACTTGCTGGCTTCCCCTCATTGTGAGGACGACGGGCCTCTTGGTGGCCGGAGCGAATCCCGGTCCAACTGTGCTGCTGAGAGGAAAGAAATGGAGCAGATGCCCTCGTTTGCCTCCGAGTGGGACGAGGTAAGAGCTGATGAACTAAGAGCAGAGGAGGGAGAACATGAGACTTCCTCCCACCAGAGCAGATATGTTAGTAGTTTTGATTTTACTCTGAAAGTTACTTTTAACATACACTACCATTCAAAAGTTTGGGGTCAGTATGATTTAGTTTTTTTTAAAGAAATTAATGCTTTTATTCAGCAAGGATGCATTAAATTGATCAAAAGTGACATTAAAGACATTTATATTACAAAAGATTTTTGAAAAAGCTTTTATTTTAAACTTTCTATTCATCAAAGAAACCTGAAAAAAATGTTTTGCTGTTTTCAACAAAACTATGAAGCAGCACAACTGTTTTCAACATTGATACTAATAAGAAACGTTTGCGTGCTACAGTATGTCAGCCTTGTCCAAAATTATTAAAAAAAAAAAAATTATAAATACAACTATGCTAGCCAAGTAAAGTGATAGCATTTTGGAAAAGAATGTTTTTATTTATTTACTGAAAATTACAGTTTCAAACCTCTCACTTTACCATATATAGTCATGTAACAATTTCATGTAATTAGTCTGTTTTTTAGGAGTAATGCAATAACATAACATGTTACGTTTATAAAATTTATACCAGTATACCTACATTTCTTTTTATGTAATTTATTTTCAGACAAATGCATTTTCCTCCTTCCTTGTAACATTAGCGCAAAGGCCTACATAGTCATGTTAACTAAAGATGTTAAAAATTGATTTGCTAATTAAAATAAATCTGAAATAAAATAAATAAAATGAAATGAAATTTAAATATTAGATGAAAAATTTTAAAAGATAAAAATAAGAAAATTGAAAAGAAAAGAAAATTACAAATGTTTTCTTGGAATCTAACTGAAATAAAATAAGCTGAAGAAAATTTAAAAAAGTAATAAAACAAAAACATAAGCACATAAAATATTAATCAAATAATAATATTAATACAAATTAAACTAGAATTAAAATGAAAATGCTAACTTAAAATATTAATAAAAACTATAAAAGTATGTGAATAATACAAAATAACATTGGTTCAGAACAAACCATGTGAGTAAAGGATGACAGAATTTACATTTTTGGTTGAACTATTGAGAGAGTGAGCCGAATAACAGTAACTGTCATGTTATTTTGCATAAAAAGTAACAATGTAACTTTTTGTTTCATTTTAAAACTTTTATTATGGCCAGTGCATCAATGTAATGTGTTACTTTTAAAAGTAACATTCTCCAGCACTGGTTGTGGGTGGGAAAGAAGCTCTAGCAGTGCGTAAGTTTGAGGAGGAAGGGAGGGAGTCTTGACAGTATCAGCGCCAGTGGCTGAATGCTTGGCTGGGCCCATCAGTCCTTCTGTTGCTCTATGCTGGCCGCAGTGCACGGGGCTAATTGGGCCTTAACTGTCACTCCGCATCTTCTCAGGAAGCTTCCCAGGGGTCGGCCCACACCGCACACACAGGCGCTCCTCTCCCCTCGCCTCGTGCCAGAGCTTTAGTCATCATCACTCCAAACAGTGCAGCGCTGCCTTCACACCTTGTGCTAATTACAGTGACAAACACGCATGTTGATTCAGTCACTGATCGCCATCAGCTGATACTGCTGTAACAATATCTTAACTAGACAAATGTATCCGTTTTTTTCAGTAAATAAAAAAAAGCCTTAAGCCACCTAAACTTGGACGTTACAGTGGTTTTTGTTTTAACTTTTAAACCCTGTATTGCACTGCTTTGAGTGGCTTTCATAAAACAGCAGCAGATTGCTAAGGTTTTATGGGTTATTGCTATAGGTATTTGTTTAGGTTTACAATCCATGATTGCTTGTGTCACGATCACCAGCTGGAGTGCCCTTGATAACCAGCAGAGGGCACTCCATCCCATACCTCTGTCACTCAATCTTGGACTTCATTTCCCATAATCCTTTGCAAGAAACTTGCCAGTACTCATTGTTTGCACCTGTGTCTCGTTTAGAGGTCTGCACGGGCTTTAAAGCGAAGCCCGAACCCGGCCCGTACCCGAGATCGTCTGACCCGACCCGACCCGACCCGAGCGGCACAGTTAAATTTAGAGCCCGAACCCGACATCTTTTTTTTTCCCCCCACAACGAATAGCCAATTTAAAAAAATGCTGTATTTCGCGATTGCATGCAACAGTCAGTAAGCAAAAACATGTAAAGAAACAGAATCATTAAGGCTCGGCCAGTACACAAGGCAAAAGAAAAAACACTTACCAGTTATGAAAGTTTATGAACATCAGGTGCAGCGGTCACATAAATTCTGCCGAGAGAATGGTTGTATACGACAATACGATAATTCTTCCATCGTGCAAATTATAGTAATTTTCGTCAGTTAAGGCTCGTTAGCATTCGGCCTGCTTTAAATCAGACACAGAGATGCAGTGCGGTAAGATCGCATTTATTTGAATTAATTATATCATTTATTTGAATTAGCGCGCGAGAGAGAAAGAGAGAGAGAGAGAGATGAAATTTGCGTGTGTGAACCTGTGTCTGCGTGTCTCTCTCTACAAGCAATGAGGCTTAGTTCCTTCAAAAACAGCGATTTTACCCCCTCATTGCAGAGAAATATAACGTTGCGAGTCAGTAGCCTGTCGAAGCTATTTTACTAATAAAAGTTTCAAATAAAATAAAATGTGTGTGCGTGCATCTATGAAAGCAGCGTAGCCTATAGTTTTAGTTTAGCTATAAACCCGAGCCCGACCCGAACCCGAAGCTATTCATTAAACATTAACCCGAACCCGACCCAAAACCCGAAAGTATTTCGGGTAGCAGGCCTCTAGTCTCGTTAACCCTATCTGCTCACGCTATATAAGCCTGGTTCATTCTGTCACTCATTGTGAAGTCTTGCATGTGTCACAGCTGCAGTTCTAAGCCTTTTATCCTGGTTCTCTTGTGTCTTGTTTTCCTGGTTCTTGATGTTCTGCTTGTTTTTCTGGATTGCTCTGTTTGCCTCAGCCCTGAACTCTGTCATTGTTTGGACTGCTTATTGTGTTTGACCTCATGCCTGTTGTGGATTATCCCTCTAATAAGCTACTGCACTTGGATCCTCAGCCTTCGCGTCCCTGTGCAGTTTTGTGACAGCTTGGATGCTGTTAGGTGGTTGTCCACAAGGTGTATTTATATTCTTATTATTTATTAATCTTGTGAATATTTTGAGCTTTCATTTTTATATTTTCAGTTAGAATTTAAATTTTTAGTTTTGGGTTTTGTCTTTTAATTATTTCTTAAATGGTATTTCTTAGTATTTCTGTATAGTTTAAATGTATCTTTATTTCATTTCTAATGTTAGTAATTTTAGTACTTTTTTTTTCAGTTATGTAACATTTCTGATTTTCATGTAAAAAAATGTTAATGTTTTTCTTGTAAAATTAATATTTTATTTTGGCCTTATTTCAATTTATAGAAAATGAATTTTAAGAGATTTAGTTTAAAAAGTTTCTAAAAACTATTAAAAACCATTTTAGTTAATTTAAATAAATCTAAAATAAAATATTAATATTAGAAGAAAACTTATTTCAGTTAGTTGTCAATGTAACATTTCTAATTTTTGTTTACTAAAATTACTAACTGGGAATAAATAAAAGCTAAAACTGAAATAAAACTAAAATTGAGATAAAAAATAAATGAAACCTAAATAGCAATATTTAAAAAAAAAAAAGACAAAAACATCTAACAAAATTACAAAAATAAAACTTAAAAAGTTCAAACGAAAACTGAAAATATAAAAGTAAAATCTAATTCAAACTTTTTATAAGAACTATAATAGTAAAAAAAAATACTAAAACAACACTTTTGCTATGGGTATCTGACTGGTATCTAAGGTGTTACTAGGCGGTTGCTTTGCTTTTCTAGGTTCTTGCTAGGGTTTAGGTCATTGCTAATTCATTATATTCAATTCAGTTGTGCAGTCACATGAGTGCATATTTCAAGTATTTTACAAATCAGTATCATCCAATCAGAATTCAGAATCAAAACTATCCATTTTGTAATAAAAACACTTACCACTTCTTAACTTTGATCACATTTATACTAAAAGCTTTATGAAACATTATTCTCAGGTGGTTCTGGGAAGGATTATATTATCAGATTTTGGAGCATGATTTCAACTGTAGACATAAGCAGTTTAATAGAGCTGCTGTCAGGGTGGAGTGTCCTGTTCTCAGAACATCCTGTTTCACATTATATATAGATGACATCTATAAGTCTGAGAGAGGGAGGGTTTGGAGAAATGACTGGGAGGATGAGGTGGTCCTGCTGTTAACACACCGATACAAACCCACTCAGAGCCAACATGCTGGCACACGCTCACGCCGTATCCCACCGCAAAACAGCTGCATCAGCGTTTGTGCGTTAGTCACGGTAATGAACGTTCCTCGGACACAACTTCTGAACTGTGTGATCTTTTTGATTTAAAAAATGTTCTCTTATGCCTGTACCAAGGCAGTATCCAGTATTACTATGGTATCCTTTGATGTGATTGAATTGTAATGTAACTAGCTTGGCAAATGAATGAAAATGATAATTTTTTTTAGTACCATGCTAAATACTACGTACCAAAGTATTACAGTGAAACTGAAATGCTTACAAATTTTGATGTAATTATAAATTTTACCTTTGACGCCTTCCTCCATGCACATTTTTAACACTGTCAGTGTGACTATAGCAGCCCATAGCTCAGTGTGTTAATGTTTCAGCACTTCTGCAGAAAACCTGTTTAAAAATAATTTTGTGTTTGAGTGAGCGGTCAAACACGCTTTCCACAGATGGCAGTATAAGTCTCTTCATAATTCATATGCAAACGGAGGATGTCAGGGGGAACGTATCTGAAAGATGTGCATGGGGGGAAAAGAAGTGGGCGTCAAATGCTTTCACCTGTCAGAGAGCTTCTGAGACTTTACGGCCCGTTCCACACACACGGCTTGCAAGTTAGCAAGTTAGCACACAATTAGCTGCAATTGCCATTCATTTTGTTTTTCTTCAAAAACGACATTTATTTGCATTTACATGAATAAAATAATGCAAGTAGAGCGAGCAAATAAATGTCAAAAGGTTAACAATGAAAGCTGCCAATTTAACATGCAGGTAATTATAACCAAAATAATGCATTAAAAGCATTAATGCATTTAATCATGCGCCATGACTCGCAAGACTTGGTGCTTGTCACTAAAGATAAATGATTCAAATAAAAATGTAGACTGAATGCATACTAACTACCTGAACTATTTTGTTTTAAATAAAACAATTTAGAAGTATGAAATGTATTGTCATACTTTGATGTCTTGTCTATGCTTTTTAGAATTTTTGAATCTATTTATTATTTTAGCCCAATTTTACAGGCACAAAATGAGAACAGCACAAAGCAAGCATTTGTAAACTGTTTTACACTATATTGAACCTCTTTCAGTAATGCAGGAACCCTAAACTATTTTTTATTTTATTTTATTTTATTTCATTTTATTTTATTTTCATTTATTTATTTGATTGTTTATTTATTTGATTTACAGTTATTAATTTAATTAATGAATAAATAGTTTAATAAATTAAGTAACTTGTATAATTTAATATGATTATAATTATTATAATTATTTTAATAAAAAATGGATTGACAACCCTAGTTTCAAAATAGTATACAAAAGCTGTTTTTTTGTGCTGTTCTCATTTTTTTGGATGTAAAACTTGGCTAAAATAATGTTTAATTAGAATATACAATACTTTTTATTTTCTGATATGTATGGATTTTCAAAGTACAACAAGGTATTATGTGTTATTAAATGTATTATTTTATATGATTTATTAAATTCTGCTCTTACATTAAATTTGAAGTAATACTGAATGCACTGTAAAACTTGGTCACAGATAGTTTGGAAGTATCTACTGACAGTCGCATTTACAGATTTACAGTCGCTCTCCATTCTTAGGAATTGTAAAATGGCAAAATATGTCATTTTCAGAATGAGATCATATCCCACTGTCATGGTGTCTCTGCTTTAATCAGAGTGGCTCTGTGGTGTCAGCAAGGCATTGGCCATCACTCCAGTCTCTGAAGCCTGTAATCTTCTTACTACTCTGGCACATCTATATTACCCCCCGACTTCACATTTTCTCACTGGCTTCTACATATTCACTCATTAGGTTGGACATTGTGTGATGTTCCTTATTGCTGTCTCTGCAGAATGAAAATGCTCGCCTTTCATGAACTGTTTTTGGAACTCTATTGCTGTAGGATACAACCGCAATAACTCTCCCGCTACGTCTCTCTCTCTCTCTCTCTCTCTCTCTCTCTCTCTGTCTTTTTCTACATTAGTCTACACTTCAGAGAATTCCTCAAAAACGAAATTCTACACATTTTGAAGAAATCTGCAGTCAATATATGAAGTCTAAAGTCCTTCATACGCACTGTATGTTTGTAAATGAAAATCTGAAACTCTTCACAAAGCTGTTAAAGGAATATTCTGGGTTAAAATTGCTTTTGATTAACACTAAAAATGTTAGACTCGCCCCACTCTTTAAAAAAAGCAAATAATAAAATTCATGGACAGAAATCGATTTGCAACTGAAGTTAATGGTTCAGTTATTCCATCTCTGTTAAATGTGTTGTTTTAGGGCTTGTTTTTTTTTGTCATAAATCCGATACGGGATTATATAGTTAACTAAAACTAAAAACATTACAAATATGCTAATTTATTTTAAAATTCATTACTTGAAATAAAATAAAATATAAAAAATGTATTATATTTCAGAGATTTGCCAAAACATTTATCATTTTTATTTAATCTAACTAAAGCTATAAATAAACTAAAACTAATAAATAAAAATTAATTTAAAAACTATTTAGACATTAAAAAACGAATGAAAATGATCAAAACACAGCAACATGAATAAAACTTTAACTCAAATTAAAGTGAAAATGTAAAATATAAAAATAAAATCTAATTGAAAATATTTGTAAAAACTATAATGGTATATCAATGTTATTAATGATAATGATTAATGATATTAAATTATACTTGCTTGAATTTATTATATGGTATCTAATTTAAAATACCTACACTGTAAAAAATGACTGTGAATTTAACGGTAAAAGACTGTAAAAATGCTACAGTAAAAAACTGTTAAATGGTTAACGGTAAATTCCCCTACTATATATGGTGAAAAACTGTATTGGACATTACATGTAATTTTACGGTAGTATACTGTTTTTAGAAGTGAAAAAGACCATATCATTTACAGTGAATAACCGTAAATTGACTTTCCCAGAATTCCCTGCGTTACATTTCAAATTTGATGTTTTTTTTATTGAAATAACTATGTTTCTTCTTAGTTTTTTCTTATCAGTTTTGTATATTAGGGTTGTATGTTACACCTAATGTTGTTAAATGAATGTTTATTGCATTATTTCAGTTTCATGTGTGTTACCATGATGGTGTTTAGTGTTTGTGTGAATGACACTGTGCACCTTCTATATATGTTATTATTTAAAAGCAGCTTGTGATGGGCTTTGGTTCATCATGTGACTTTCTCATCACCTCCTGCATTTGGTGGTTATCAGTGTATTACAAAGGTACAAAACAGATTTCAGTACTTCAGTAGGTTGGTATAGTAACATTATATCAGTTAATGAAATTACGGTATTTAACTGTAAATTTAAGTTAAAACCGTAAAACCTAAAATGTTGCTACCGTATTTTACCGTTTTTTACCATAAATTTTATGGAATTATTTTACAGTGTAGTATAAAATTAAAACAGGATAATTGCTGTATAATATTTCAGATTTGGTGTAAAGGAGTTTATACTGATGCATTTTTGTGTCAAGATAAACATAGAAAGTCAATTTTACAATGTTAAATTTTACAAAGTATAGTTGTCATCCACCACAGTACAGGCTTCTGACATGAAACCAACAATATTATTATAAATTCATCTTAATGTCAATATGAAAGATATTACGAAAGTAAAAAGGGTTTGTGAATGCTATGCATTTCCAAATAAAACAATATGTGGTGTATGACTTCATTGTATTTGATGGAAGTTGATTAGTTTTACTTTGGAATAGCATGAACTATACAGAAAAAGACTTGTCTTGCATTAAGAAAAGTAAATTGAGTTCATTTTGATTTCATGTTGATGTAGTTTTCGTTATAGTTCAAGCCTGGTTTTGTATAAATGTCCTGCGTTCTCTTAATGTCTTGACTTCTGAACATGTACGAGGAGATGAAGCCTGGAATGAGCACAGACAGCTGAGGCATTCTGGGAAGTGTACCATATAACGGAGTGATGATGCATTGTGCATTCTATAGTGGATAGACATGAGAAGTGTGCAGAAGTAAGTCAGTACAGTATGTAGGTTACTTGAGAGTGGGAAATGCAAAGGCCTGTATGGCTTGAGGGGATCTAGCACGTGAGCCGTGGCATCTGACTGCTAAATGAATCTAGGGGCTTGCCAGCATGTTGATGCCACAAGCACACAGCAGATAAATTTGCCAGACTTTAAATATTACATCAAAAACCAGCGTTTTTCTATTTCAGGCCTCTCCTAAAAGTATATTGATTGGAGAGTAATCGTCAAGCTTTTATGTGGATGGAAAGTGTTTTTATAAATGTGATTTCGGTTTGCTTGTCTAGTCTGTGTGTTTTTTTGTATATCGCTCAGGGTGCCTGGATTATTAATTGTATTTAGGTTTTTGCTGGTTCCTTTTCATGAACATTTTCAGTTCTGGTCCTTCTGGTCAGTTCTGATCTTTTTTACTCTTTAGGAGAAGCTCATTTTTCTGCATTTTAGATTCGTCTTGGCAAACAACTGTATGAATTATGAATTGAAATCAGTTGTAAAGACGTAAAATGAAGACTAAACTGTCATGGCAGATTACAGCGAAATTAAATATTTAACTGCATTTTATAACCCTTCTTTTCTTGATGTTGTATTGTAGATTGAAAAGATCATGAGTCTAATTGCCAGCATCGAGATCTCCAAGGAGCATCACCCTGCATCGGAAGGTAAATATAAGATGTCAACAGAATGACTTTGCAAACTGTGTAATGTGTGGATTTTAAAGTAATTATGCAGTTGGTTACCTAAATTGATTTTCAAACTTAGGGTTAGGGATTTTACAATCTTACCACTCAAAAGCAAAAATTACTTCATGTCATGCCAAACCTGAATGACCATCTTTTTATCCTTCTATATTTAGCTTTTATTTTTATATTTTCACTTTTGATGTTCAAGTTTTACTCATTTTGTTATGTGCTTTAGT
>NW_015544185.1:644546-674460 GCF_001515605.1 Sinocyclocheilus anshuiensis | reverse complement strand
ATATATATATATACACGTTGTCTTTACAAGTGAAAGTTCAGACTACCATATTACATTCTGATACCATCGATGTACCATGGTACTGCCAGAGTACTTTCTTATACCATGTACCATGACATTTACATGTTACTCCAAGGTGCTTCAAAGAATAGTACATCAAAATTGGTTTTTACGTATAAGACCAAAGTACTGCTATTGGTAGCGCCATGGTACAAGTTAACAAAAATGCTGGCATTGCTAAAATTATTGGCTTCTTTTTGCTAAATTGCTGGTGTTTTTCCTCATTTTGCTCATGTCAGATAAAGGTGTCTGCTTAATGAATTAATGTTAGTGTATTTAATATGTACTACTATGTTACATGTAAAAAAAAAAAAAAAAAAACATGGTACCAAATCCATGAGAAACCATGTTGAAATTCAGTATGGTGGCATTGCTAATATTGTTGGATAATTCTTAGTGTTCTTCTTTGTTTTTTGTTGTTTTGGATAAAAACATAAAATGCACCCCAATACTTATACCTCCTTCAGAAGTGAGCGTCCTTTTGAGCCTGCAGATGTTTGGATGCACTTTACATATCAAGCCTGATTCAGTGTCTGTATGTGAATAACGTCCTGGCAGGCTGACAGTTTGTATGATTCCCCTGCTCTCAGCTGCATGCAGATAATGCCCTACATGCATGCAGAAGCAGCACTCATGTGTGACACTGAATTAGACCACATCACGCTACAGAAGATGTGGTCGGCGTCGTCTGCACACGAGACACGAGCGCTACAGTTTGATTACATCTGGAAAATCTGAATTCTGGAATTTGGACTCGGATGTGTCCAATATGAAGGTGGGCACAGGTGGGATTACGTTAAGTGCAGCATGTGCACGGTGCATTTCGCTGACTTAACGTTTAACGTCCAACCCCAGAACCAGCCCTCTCTCCCCACTGGTACAGTGACACATTCACGAATTTAATTCCTCTGATGATTTACTGTGGTTTGTGGCTTGGCTACAATTTAATTTTTCATAGAGAGAGTGCAGAGGCTCTGGAAGCACTGACGTGCGGAGGGGATAGGGATGGGGTTGCGGGGTTAGAGGAACATGTATGGTTTTTTTTCCCTCGTTCTTCCTCCCCTGACTGATCCTGGCACAGTAGTGTGTGGTTTGGATTTGTCTCTTGTTCCTTTTTCTGATGGTGTCCTTTCTGCACCAGCAAGATCAGAGAGCCTGCGTGCAATTTTAATCAGTACAGGGAGCGGGGAATAGATAGAGGAGCAGAGAGAGAGTGAGACAGAGAAAAGGGGGTGGGGGGATTGATCGCCACAGAGAGAGAGAGAGTGCGTGTATGTGAGACAGATAGAGAAAGAGAGGCATAAAGACGGGAGGGAGGGGGTTTGGGAACGAGCAGAGCGTATATGCCGTGCAGCGGGTCTCAGCATCAGACAGCATATGGCAGCCCTGCAGAGCTCTCGGAAAGGACTCTGTCAATGAGAACTGGGGTAAAAAGCAAGTCAAAGAGGAAAGAAAGCCAGAAACAGTGAGTGGACATGATTCGCAGCTAAATTGAATGCATAAGAAGATGTCTTTACGGTGATTACCAGCTGCAACCGATGTGCTACCAATGGCTTTCTAGAGGAGCACTATGTCATTTGGATGTTTTGCTTTGTGAGTGCTGAATGCAGCTGCTGCTGTGACTGAGCGTTCCCGGATCAGGGATGCAGCAATCTTTGCCCCCAAGCACAAGACCCTTAGGAACGTCTGCAAGAGGAACGGAGCGACCAGAACAGGGGGCTGGGCTGCAACAAGAGGGACCGTGCCATCAACGGGGCTTTCTTATGGGGTTATCCATCCATTGTTGGAGCTCACCTTATTTCTGTTGGATCAAGGCTTGGCTGTACCTCGCTTTGATGGTGTGCTCCATTCTGGTATGTTAGCCCGACGAGGTGCGTCTAAGCTCGGAGGGACCAGCAGTCTTTGGATTACCGTGACCAGAACGCTGCCTGATCGGGGCCCGAAGGACCCTTAGGAACGTTTTCTAGAAGAACGGAGCGACCAGTGCAAGGGGGCAGGGCTGCAAGAAGCGGGACCGAGCCATCAACGGGTTTTCTTATCAGTTGTTCCCACTGGATCAAGGCTTGGTTTTATCTTGTTTCGATGGTGCATTCCATTCTGGTATGTTAGCCCGGCGAGGTGCGTCTAAGCTCAGAAGGACCAGGAGTACTTGGATTACCGTGACCAGAACCCTACTTGATTACGGACTGCTTGGGGAAGTGGTCAAACCGGCTACTTTCTAATGGTGGGAGGGGGTTCCTCATCAACAACTGGGAAATGGGAAACTGTGTCATGAAGATCTTTCAAAGGAGGAGCTGGCATCACACAAAGCTTCTGGTGGCATTGTGGTGGACTGTTGATCAATGAGTTGGACTGCTTGGTTTGAGGATCCATGACTCTGTTGAAGCAAACTCACTGACATTGGTATTCTTACTCTCCAACTGTTCTTAGGGCTTTACTAAAGGGTTTTGCTTCCAATTTCAAGGACAAGTCTGTTTTATCGAGCCTTGCATTGTAGAGGAATGTTTGTTTCATAGGGGCAAAGCAGGGTGCACTTTCCTGCAACTTCCTAGTAGCTTCTTGTAGATCTCGATATTTTGCTGCAAGCCAAAAGCTCTTGTTGAACTTTTATGATCATCCTGTCTGTGCAAAGTGCTGACATCCCTCTGCGTGATCATTTGAATCAGATACAGAAAAGCTGTGTAGACGTTGCTTTGTTTGTTTGCCTCTTCTTGAGGAGCAACACCAAATTGTCCCAGTTAATTGACTCCTTTACTTGACACTCTTCTTTAAAGGACTACCTGTCAAGGTCTACCTCCATACCCCATCAGCCTTGGCTCTCATCTCCACTGCACTGAGGGCTTGTAGAGGAATCTCCATTACTAGTTTAGTCTGTATATCTGGGGCCCTGCATCTAGCGGAGGCCCGTCGCTCAAGCCAGGACACTGCCTTGCTGTTGCTGCTGCTGCCCTCAGCTCTGCTGGCCAAAGATGATGTGGCAGTGCCACATCTCGGCCTCCGAGTGCCGCTGCTACAGGCTAAACGGTTTTTCGCTGCTCAAACGCCATCCTTTGTCGGCAGATGCAGCTGGGGGCCGCGTGCTGGAGCAGTCGGTGGGGGCGTGGCTGGAACATGTGGGCTTTCCTCAGTATGAGAGCAAACTGGTGCTCAATGGCTTCGATGACCTGCGTTACATGGTGAGTGGCTTTTGTCTGTGGGGATTGATTGATACAGCAGGTTGGTCAGGGGATGTGGTGAGTTTCTATATATCCAATAAATGAGGGCCGAAAATATGATAAAAAGTACCTTTTTGTATCCTCAATGTAGATTCAATGCATAATGTGTTTTTTTTAATTCTGTGATATTTAATTGCTATAATGAAAAAAAAAATCACACTTTTTTTTTTTATAATTGAAACAAAAATAATTTCACATTAAAAGTTTATTTTCAAAATAAATGTATTATTTCAGTGTTTCAGATTAGAAAGGTACATGCCATTTCAAGCATTGCCTTGCATTTTGACATGCTATAAGCCATATCAAATTATTTTAAACAGTATTTTTTCTACAAATGTTGTATAATTATTGATGCATTTTTATGATCTACGACTACATGGAATATTTGTTCATTTAAAACATTTAATTTAAAATATTGCAGGACTATCTAAGTGAACTGCAAAGCAAAACAGCTAAAAGTTGATAAAAATTGAACAATTAAATAATGAAAAAGAAATTGTTACTTAATTTCAGTCACAGTACCTAAAATATAATTGTGTATAAATAGATAAAGTCAATTGGATGAAAATGGATGGAATATTTAAAGTTACCATATTCTGTAGATTCATAGTATTAAGGTGTCAAGCTTTCACCAAAAATTTAATGTAATGTGTTTTTCATTAGTTATTTAATCAAATGTATTTTTGTTATTTTAAATGCATTTTAGTATTTTTAATTAGAGATGGATAGATAGATAGATAGATAGATAGATAGATAGTATATGCATGTATAAATGGTTTGAATATTCCTGCAAGGCACTGACTAAGTGTCTGGTGTTCACAAGTACTAGATGTACCTGAAACTGTTGTCTCAAACTACCCCTGCTGTCACTATCATGCAACACTTGGTTGTTCTTGTAAACGTAATAAAGCAGAAACTAATGAGAATGTGCATACGTTCAGGGGAGTAACGTGATGGAAGATGAGGACCTTCACGAAATTGGCATCACCGACCCAGGCCACAGAAAAAAAATCCTTCATGCAGCAAAAAGCCTTCCAAAGGTAGTGTGTTTCAGTCCCTAAATAGTATTTGGACACTATGGCATTTATTTTTAAAAGGATAGCACACTTTTCAAGCACACATTTCATCCACTTCCACTTAAAATGACCTTGGGAGTGGTTGGTTAAAAGTCATTGCAAATATATCTCAGAAAAGTGACGTTAGCTCTGAAAAAAGATTTTGTTTGCACTTGGTTAGATATTTTGTTACACCACATTCAGACATTTTAAGTGTTACTTAAGTGTCCAAATGTCTCTCCTGGCTTCTCAGAGTGAATGATATATGCTATGCTATGCAATTTATTTTGAGACAGCATTTTTCTCCTCCTTTAGGTGAAAGCTCTGGGGTGTGACGGCAGCACCTCTCTGTCCTCATGGCTGGAAACTCTGGGTCTTGGAGAGTATCTGCACAACTTCCTGTCTAGCGGCTACCGCACCCTGGACTGTGTGAAGAACCTGTGGGAGCTTGAAATTGTTAATGTAAATGTGCTTTTCATGCCGGTATGATCTTTTGTGTGACGTGTGTACTGTGATCTGATGCATTGACAAATTTTCCCTATTCAGGTGTTGAAAATTGGTCTTCTTGGTCACAGAAAAAGAATCATAGCCTCGATAGCTGAGCGACCGTATGAGGAAGCACCTTCGAAATCCAAACGCTTTTCCCAACTCAAGGTAATAGACATAATTTTAGGCCCAAAATGAATGTAAAATTTCAATGCATGATATTCATATATAACAATAAATATGTTTTACCTTGCTAATGTTTATCAGATTCAGGACCTGTTGTCTCAAAATACGTCACCTCTCAGTTATATGGATCCGTACACCAGTCGCTCCATGGATATGTTGCTTCCGCTGGGAGAATCAGGCAGAAAGAGCAGAGCATTGGATCAGGATGGCAGTATCTCCCTTCGCTCCTTCGGTGAAAGATCACGCTCACATGTAAGCACCACTGTGACTAAGATCACTGTGATTATAATGACTCCTTTCAAGTAATGAATCACATGTTTTCTTGGCAACTAGCTGAAATAAAATGAATTTAAGTTTTTTTTTATATTTTATTGATTTCAGTTAACATTTATTTTATTTCAATTAACAAACACCATTTTTTATGGTTTTAATTTTAGTTTCAGTTGTAGTTAACACTTAACAAACATGGATGCAATTGTAATTCTTAGAAATTAAGGTAATATAAAAAATTAATATTTATGTTTATTTAAATATTAAAGTAATTAATAAAAAAATAATATATTTTTTTTTTATACTTGGGAGCATTGACATTTTAACCAAATTAATTAAAATGGTACTTTTTTGGACTCTGTGCTATTTTTAATGCTAAAAGTGAATTTTTCATGAAACATATTTAGTAACGTTCACTATTTATTGTTTAATGTTACTATTTATTTTTGCTTGCACATGCTCTCTAACAAATGAGTTAAAATGGTTATGAGGTCTTTGTGAAGAATTCATTCTTGTACATTCTTGAATGCTGATGTCTGTTACCACGGGGCACAGTAACACGTCTGAACACCACAGAACATGAATAATTCATAATTCATAAATAATTTTTTTAAATAATTCAAACTCATTATGTTTTTAAATGAATAGAGAAACAATAGTAAAATGCTGCAAAACACCATTAAATATAACTCCACTTTGAATATAAATATACAGTAATTCATTCTTGTACATTCTTGAATGCTGATGTCTGTTACCACGGGGCACAGTAACACGTCTGAACACCACAGAACATGAATAATTCATAATTCATAAATAATTGTTTTTAAATAATTCAAACTCATTATGTTTTTAAATGAATAGAGAAACAATAGTAAAATGCTGCAAAACACTATTAAATATAACTCCACTTTGAATATAAATATACAGTGTGTCTTTTTTTAGTTGGTGTGACTTTGACTCAGATTGCACTTGTTGTTTTCTGTTAGGACCGTCATGCAGATCGACATTCACGCCCAAGTATTCGCCCTTCCAGTCACTCTGCCACATATACCACAGTCTCCACCTGGCACCATCACCCTGATAAACTCATCACCGAGTCCTGCGTTTATGAGGCTAGAGTAAGTCTTTTCTTTGAGGATTTGTCAGTTTATACACTTCACAATAGGAATGGATTGCATCTGAATTAACAACATAAAGATGCAATATTTCAAAAGGAATAGTTCACCCGTAAATACATTTTTTTTTTTTTATTTACGCATACTCAGGCCATCCAAGATGAGTTTGTTTCTTCATGGGAACAGATTTTGAGAATTGACTCCTTCAAGTAATGAATCACATTGGAGTCATTCTGTGAGAAATGTTGCAAACCGTGTCTAAGCAGTTCTACATTACACAACAACAAAAAATACATCGTTTTTATTAATATTTTGAATAAGTTTTTTTTAGATTTTCTGTTTTCGTTTTAATTTTAGATCAAGTTTTAGTAATTTTGTTTTGTTTTTGTTATTTTAGTAGTTTTTTTATGTCTGTTTTTATTATTATTATTATTATTTTTTTCAAATTTTAGTTTTAGTTATTTTAGTACATCAAGGTAAACTAAATTTAAATGAGAAATGTTGCCTTGGCAACTAGCTGAATTTAGCATTACATCTCTTGCTCACCAATGGATGCTCTGCAGTGAATGGGTGCCGTCAGAATGAGAGTTCAAACAGCTGATAAAAAAATCACAATAATCCACAAGTAACTCCAGTTAACATCTTGTGAAGTGAAAAGCTGTGTGTTTATGAGAAACAAATCCATAATTTTGTGATGTTTTTATCACAGGAATAAATGACATTTTACAATATATATTAAAATTGAAAAAAGTTATTTTGAATTGTAATAATATTTCATTAAATTGTAATTTATTTTTATTGTTTATATTTTATTTATATTTTTATTTTACTATTCCTCACATGTAACATGATTTAAAAAATAAATAAATAAATCTACTAAGTGAATGTAAATTTCTGACATTCTGACCAGTATTTAGGGTCTGTTATCATCCGAGACCTACGAGGAATTGAATCTACACAGGAGGCCTGCGCTAGAATAAGGGTACATATATATATACATTAGTCAGTATGCTATTATTTAATGTCTTAAATTGTTTTGTGAAACAATTATGATTTCTTGCATTCTAATGTTTACCAGAAATCAAAGGATCACCGGAAAGGTCCCGTCATAATACTGAATATCACCTACAGAGGAGTCAAGTTTGTTGACGCAGCCACCAAGGTAGGAGCATCTGCCAGTACATACTGACTGTACCTTAAGTTAACATTGGTTTACCTTAGTGTAAACCAGGAGAACTGGACTGTTTCTCATTATTAATGGTGTCTGCTAAGCCATCACTATCAGAGTTAGAGATTTGTTCGACAGTAACCTGTCCTGCACTATTTGTGGCACAGACATGAATGATAGATTATGGTTATATATGGTTACATCGGGTTATGAATTAGTGAAGTGCTGATGTTTTTAGCGGATGTTTGAAAATTGTGATGGACTCACTCTATATTTTTGTACTTTTGCAGGTGATGGTTGCAGAGCATGAGATCCAGAACATCTCGTGTGCGGCCCAGGATCCGGATGACCTTTGCACATTTGCTTACATCACAAAAGATCTGAAGTCTGGTTACCACTTCTGCCATGTCTTCACTACAGTAGAAGTGGTGGGTGTTGTTTTTATCTGCTCTTTTATAGGGGAACCAATCAGGGTTGACAGAGAATAGGTTTGTTAAAGTCAATAGAAAACAATGTTTTCATGTTTAAAGTTGCCATGTTTTGCAGCTTTATTTTTTAATAAATTTTAATATTATTAACTATTATATATTTTCAATGATTTTATAATACTAAAGTGTCAAGGTGTTTTTCACCAAAATGTTATTGAGTTTAAAAAAAAATTATTTAATGTAATTTTGTTATCTTATATTAATTTTACTAGATAGATAGATCGATAGATAGATAGATAGATAGATATTTTATTGGGCTACTTCTCACTTGCAAGTTACTAAAATAATAAATGTGAATATGAATGTAAATTTCTGACAGAGTGAATTGAGTATACACAAGATAATATTTAAAAATAAAATGTTATATTTAATTATTTTTTATTTTATTTTTATTTGTTTCTGACATATTGAATTGAATCTACACAGGATATTAATTTAATGTTTAATTAAATTTCTTTCTGATATTGAACTGAATCGACACAGGATATTAATGTAATTACTTTTTAACATTAAATCTACACAAGGTATCAATTACATATTTAATTTAAAGTTTCGTTTTTTAAATGTATTATTTGTTTCCGACATTGAATCTACACAGGATTTTAATTACATTTTTAATTTATTTGAATTTTTTGCCCATCTCTCTGACCCTTATAATTGAACAGTGTACTCCTTTATGTAAATGAGCTCTGTTGTGATTGGCTGTCCTCTTGACATTTGAAAATGAGTAACGCTTACAGGTTGCAGTTTGACTGTCAAGGTCCAATATAGTTTTCTCTGCCATTTTTTATAGCCTCACTGAAAGTGAACACACATACTATGTAATGACTCCGCTAATGGCTGTTCCCCGTACAGACACAGACCTATGAGATCATCCTGACACTGGGACAGGCGTTTGAGGTAGCATATCAGATGGCTCTCCAGGCACAGAAGGCCCGTCGTCACAGTTCATATGCTGGTCCAGCCTCCGAAAACATAGAACCCAAGACCAACAGGCCCACCTCGCAGTCCCGCAACAGTATGCGCCGCTCCACCGTGAGTATGACTTCAGCACATGATATGTGATATCATAGTATCATGAATATATTGTGTTCACATATTTTTGATTACTTCAGAAAACTGTTCTCCCACAGTTTGTAGAAAAGTAGCATTTACAGTATCAATTTATTGTACTGTTAAAAAAAATGAAGAAACACCAAGAATAGTTTTGAATATGTTTTCTATGTTAGAAGTGTAGGATGAAAAACAGGCAGTGAAACCATTTAAAATTCCCCTTCATGTTCAATTGTGATAAAGGATCATATGATTTCCATCTTTAAAAATGTTAATTATTTTATTAAGACATATATGATGGTGGGGTAAAAATGTACTGCATTGTAGGAATGACCAACATGATCCACGGAACAGGTTTAATTGTGTCAAAGAGGTGTCACCTCCAGTCCCAGTGTATTTTCACGTCTTGTATGTCTTTATTTTGTTGGCGTAAGCCTGTAATCTGTGTCTCTGGGCTTCTGCCCGGTCCTCCTTCCCAGGGTGCACCTGTGCTTGAATGCTGCTGCTGTTACTGTCACACGTGCTCCGCCCACCGCCCCTCCTACCTCCCGCTGCCCTCTATCAGCCCTGGAGTTCAGGTTCTGCTCTCTCTCTCTCTTCCTCACATTCTCCAGCACTCTTCTTCCTGCTACGTCTCTGGTTTTCTCTTCCCTACCACTTATTCACTTTACTAATTTTCCTCTTACGTTTCCAGTTTTCACTGTTATCCACCTATTTTTCCCTCCCCCATATACATTTTTGGTTGACACTAGCAACAGGTCACAACTTTAAAGTGTGGTGTAAGTAAAATCGTTTAGAAGTTTAAAGGTTGCAATCATGTACAAAATTCAAGGATGAGCATATGTTGTGTCATTGGCAAATTCTTGTTTTGGCCTGAGGATGTGCTCGGTATGTCAACAGAATCAGGTTTGCTTAAACGAATCTCACAAACCCTGTCAAGAACATACCTGTCCAGGTGATATTTCACTCCAGAGTCAAAAGGAAATAAGATATTGTATTTTGCATAAAAAAAATGATGCCTATTTTGTATTAAATTGTTTTGCATTGTGACATTATTTTGATGACAATTAATAATTGAAAAAAATGGCAATATATTATTATGTGTGTGTGTGTATATACATTTTAAATCTGCTTATACTGTGTATATATATATATATATATATTTTTTTTTTTTAATAAATGTTAATTTATTTTAGTATTTATACTTCATTGTAGTGAATTTAATATTGCTTAATCCTTACAATAATACAGTATAAAGTAAAACATCCATACACATTATTATGGTAATTAAAAATTTGTGCATAATTTTCTTGGAAATAATGTCACGGTGCAAAACTCTAATGGTTCTAAACATAGGCTTAATTTTAATGTATGCAAAATGTCATTTCTGAAGGGATTTTGGGGTGAAATGTGACCCAGACATGTTTTCGGGAGATTTATATAATTATAGTTGTACTTCACAGATCACTACACAATTCTTCAATTGGGTTCACCATGCCTGGAGCAATGTCTTTCAAATTACTAGAAAACAATACTGGGCCTTTTCATAAAGTGAAGCGAAAAGTTTGTGTCGCCTAACAATGTCATTGAGAGGACTTTTCAAAAACAAAGTATTGCATTTTAAGCAATACTTAAAATGTTGTGTCAGCAACACTGGAGACAGCTATCCTACATTTATACTTTGTCAAATTCAAAACGTTCACTTTTTTGAAAACAACTTGAAATGACAGTATCAGACGACCTTCTTAAAAGACGCCACTTTTAACGATTTTAAGATGAAGATTGTGTGCCAATTGAATTTAAGAATCCACTTCTCTATTAACTTAGCAGATAGACTGAGCATCTGTTTGTGTATAAACGCTCAAACCAGCATCAGGCCCAGAGATCAGTGTTGTTGTCTACGGTGATTTCTACATGGTGTTCATCCTCAACAGCCATCTCCTCACTTGTGTGAAATGTGGGTTTCCGTTGGCTGCCATTCTCTCCTGCAGTCTCACTCCTCGCTCCTGCTTCTCCGGCAGATCGACCCTCTGGAGCCGGAAACGGACCTGCAGTCCCTGGGCAGCACCAGTTGGCTCTACGAACCACGGGAATCCTCCAGACCTTCGAGTAGCACCAAGTATGAGACCACCATTTTTTGAAACGTGGCACGGCCCTTGTCCAATCCCGCCTGCTGCCCCATTTTAACCCCACGCCCCATAAACTCGAGTGCCCCGTGCCTTCTCACTGTGATTTGTAGCCTCCCTCAGGGCAAGACTACTTCCCACTCCAGTCCCGACCCCGGCCCTTGCCTGCATTGTCCTTTTTGGAGAGCCGTACATCACCACCTTCCTTTTTTGTCATCTTGACCGATGAACGCTTTCTGGAATTCCTGGATTTGCCGTATGACCAGCCTCCTCAAACTCTTCCGTCATGGTCTGAAATCGCCTCTGAAAGCTTCCCTATTTTATACATTACGCTGAATGTTTACGGTTTGGTCCCTCGTATCAGAGGGTTCTCTATCAGAAAACCTCCGAACTTGACGCACCGACACTTGTAGCATTTCTACATCTCCTCATCCAGATGGACATGTTGGCGGAACTTTATTAGAAATTAGTAAATCCACGAGCTCTCTGACTGCAACAGCAATACTAGAACTGTTTTTCGAAGTTTACGTACATTCACGATCATGAATGCAACATAACGCAGTTTCCCATCGGCGCTCCTCCAACCCTGTAGCTCACTTTTTTTCTTTCCCTGTAGTTGGACCCACGCCCCCCCACCAAGCAGTTCTTCAGTTTTTCAAAAGAGTTGGGTCTGTCATCTCGGTTCACATCCAGTGCTTCCTTTTGTCTTACCAGGCATCTGCAGCTCTGAGGCCCTCGGAAGAAAGACTATGCCTGTTTAGAGCATTTAAAGGTTGGCATTTGAAATGCAATACAATTTTACTGGGAAGAGTAGAATACAGCCCCAAGAAAATGGAATAACCAAGACAACATTCCCATTCCAATTTCATTGACTTTTTATCTAATAAGGGAATCCATTTGGTTTCGTAAAGTTCTATATTTGTAACTTTACTTTGTTAACATCACATAGTAAGTGTGTGTATAACCTCTATGTTCATTTTGTGATTGATGATTTGTTCTGTAAAATTAGTTACCTCTTAGATTTCCACTACAAAGTCATTTGCAGAAAAATGAGACAGAATATTT
This sequence comes from Sinocyclocheilus anshuiensis, assembly GCF_001515605.1. Classification (NCBI taxonomy): domain Eukaryota; kingdom Metazoa; phylum Chordata; class Actinopteri; order Cypriniformes; family Cyprinidae; genus Sinocyclocheilus; species Sinocyclocheilus anshuiensis. The sequence goes on along the minus strand of NW_015544185.1, from coordinate 662,173 downwards.
TCGTAGACATAATAATGGTAAATGTTACTATATTCAATTGCAAAAGAATTCCCACAGTCCCACAATTATCTTTAGAGAGAAGATAATGAAGCCAAGAAAAGAAAAAGCACTAAGGCTAGAGGTAAAAAAAAGAAAAGAAAAGAAGAAGCTCCAAACAGCCTTATGCATATTGTGACAATGTACTGAACGTTTGGAAAACCACTGTAAGTTTGCACCACTTTGTTTATTCACACACATTTCAGCGTATTAGATGCTAGAAATCTGCTGTTTTACTTTGGCTAAATGGCAAAAACTTTGGCTAAAAGTCGATTTTACATTCTTGATGTTTTATGTTTTGTCTTGTTTCATGATCCACGTTCACACTGCGGCTAAATTAGATTTTGTTTCACTCACAGTTTTAAAGGAGTAGCCTAACAACTACATTTTTAAACCAAATTCACACACGGAACAATTAATGGGACAGTTCACACAAAAATGAAAATTCCGTCATCATTCACTCACCCTCAAGTTGTTCCAAACCTGTATGGTTTTCTTTCTTCTGTTGAACACAAAAGAAGATATTTTGTTGCTAGTAGGCAGTGACTTCCACAGTATGGAAAAAATATACAATGGAAGTCAATGGCTACCGTCAACTGTTTGGTTGCTAACATTCTTCAAAATATACTGTATATTATGTTCAACAGAAAAAAAGAAACACATACAGGTTTGGAAAAACTTGAGAATGAGTAAATGTCGACAGAATTGTCATTTTTGGATCTCTAATATTTCTTTAGTCAAAAATAACGGCGTCAGTGTTTGTGGTTTATAACCAATGATCTATAATAGAGAACATTATATTATATTATATATATCATATAGATCAGTGTTTATAACCGCTTTTGCTATGGTGACACTTTCGCGAATTGCAACAGTCTCTGTATAACTGTCAGCCACTTTACGTTCAAGAAAGACTCCTGTATTTCGTACATATACAAAATGATGATTCAGGTGATTAATTTCTCATTTAAATGCTGTTGTTGTTTCCAAAACGTTGCAGTGTGAACATGGCTGTTTTTTTTTTATCGTGTGGAAAGGATTGTTCGCTTTAGTTTGATTCTGGCTGTTAAGTTACTCACTTCTGAACTGCACTGTTTGTCTCTCATGTCCGGTTTTATGGAGTTATCTGTTAAAGTTGTGGTAATTTCTTTGTGACTGTGTTGCACATCCTCGACTTCCAGACATCACAATCATCCTCACTCATTAACAACCATCGTTTGCCATTGTTTTGTCCCATTTCCTAACTCAAAATTGCCAAACACAAGATTCATTTCACTCGTGACATCACATCCTGTAATGCGAGCTTTGTGTATTTTTGACACTTTTCTGAAATGCTGTGTCACATTTGTAATATTTCCAATGTAATTAGCAGTCCTGTCTGGGCTCTGACAACTTGATTGGGATTTTAGAGCATTCCCATTTCTGAATTCCAATATATTTTTCCTTGTGTAGCTGACTCCACCTTTCAAGTTTCCGGACACCAAGGTGTGAATTGAAGGGGACTCAGGTGAAACTTTATGTGTGAGTCCAAATGAGGAAGAAATTGAGTGAGTATGAAAGAGAAATGCAAAATTAGCACTTAACTGCCGTACCAAACGGATTGTCCAAAGTTGCTCCTACTGCAAAAATAAACTTGAATACGGACATTACTCAGCCGATAAACTGATTTGCTGGTGATGTGGAAATGGACACAACACATCAAATATTAAAACATGAATCAGCATGATATTCAATTTGAATGAATCTCACAAAGCAATGTCATATTTCACCCCAAAATCAAAAGCAAGATTTTTGCATAAAGCAAATGAATCCTATTCTCAGGACTATCAAGATTGTTTGCGTTGTGGGATTATTTTCTAGACATATTTTTGCTGGAAATTCTGTAATGTGGGAAGAAATCATAATAATTACTGTATTAAAATCAGCATAAATTAAATGCAGTACAACCAGGATGTATACTTGTACTGTATATCATTTTCTCAGCATTTTGGGGTGTAATTTGCTTAATTGTCATGACAAATATGTCAATGCATGGTCCTAAAATAGGTTTTATTTGCTTCTTATTTTGATTTTGGGGTGAAATGTGAACATTTCTCAAGTTTTTCGTGAGATTCACTCATTTATGTCTTTAAAAAGCAAGCAGAACTTTGTGGAATCTCTGGAAAACTGGACTTCTCTTTCCTGAGCACTGTGTGAACGTTTTAGTTTTCAATGTTTCCTCTTAAACTGTGGTTTATTTTCATACGGAGAAGGACTTTGCGAGTGACGTTAGCAGAATATACCTAAAAATAATGCAAAACAAGAGTTTTGATCTTTTTGGACTCTGTGTACATTATAGAACTGCTGGTTGAAGATTTGTGGCATTTTAAACAAAATGGGTCCAAATGTGGACCTGAGATGGAAACGTTGTGGTTGAGAAGAAGTACTTTCATGTAAAGCAGCAAAAATATTTTTACCTGTATTTGAAGAATCCAGCTGAATTGAAATCGAATCAATGGTTGATGCAATGATCTTACTGTGAAAAAGCAAATATGTAGCATATTTAGGCTATTGATTTGCTATATGAAAACAAAGAGCTGAATTAAATGTCACTTTATGGCCACCTATCACAAAGCCTAGCTGTCTAGCATCACAACGAGTGTTTTATTTTTTATAGTTAGCAGATTCTTTGACTTAATGGAAAAAAATGGGTATATATGCTGCAGTGGAACAGAATGATTTACAGAAAAGGAGAAAAACTGCAAACCCCTCAGGCAACACTTCGTCCCTCTCTTCCTCTTTTAATTCACTTGAATTTCTTTTGAACTTCACATAATTGGAGCAAATATTGATAAACAATTTAACACCAATTACGTTAGTATCCTCTTTTCTTCCTGGTTGGGAAGAGTATGGGGATGTCAGAAACATACCAGGATCAGGGCAGAATGCTTGCACTTGACAACACAAGATAAAATACCACTGTTGGCCTATGTAGAAGGTAAAGTAACTACGATTAAAAGATGTCTAATAAATGTACTTTTTGTCCTGAATGTTCATACTACTCTGTATGTTCGTTCCATTTACTTAAAGAACAATCATTATACTCTCTCAATGCCATTGAACTAATAAATTCAATAGACTTTTTTGCTCTATGTTTTTGTCTTGTGTTTGAATTGCATTCGATTTGATTTTAGCATATTCTATATTCTGGCTTTGATTATATTATTGTGAGTAATCAAGATGTATATTACTGACTGTGTTTCTATTAAAATGTTATGTAAGCAGACCAAATGAAAACATGCCAGATTTTCAAGTTTTTCGTTTTATTTTCTCAAAATACATGGAAAAACAAAAAGCTGAAAATCAACTTAACAGTAAATAACCAAAACATCCATCAACGTAATAAATGCACATCATACACAAACCTCTTACGCAACACCCTCTGGTCTGTCATAAATATGAAATGAAAGCCAATGGAAGGTTCATTAAATTTGACAAGAATTTGTGGTAATCCGAGTCACTCGAGCGAACCAACGTTTTCTGAATCGCAGACATCATAAAATGCAAATGGGCAATAAAACTCTTCAATCTGCTGTAAAACCAGTGTGGATATTTGGCCAAGTCTTTTGTGGATATCGGGTTAGTAATCATGGCATGGTGACTTTATCGATCAGGTCTCACCATCCCGGGTCTAATGGCCTGCATCATTGGCCGAACGGGAGGTCGCATCATGTGTGGCCCGGGCATCATTTGCATAGGTCCGCCCATTGGTGGCCGCATACCTGGACCTGAAAGCGGGCCAGATGATTGAGATGATCAATTCAGATTGCTATTAATAAAAATTCCCTCACATTAACTAAACAGCATTACCTGGTCCTCCAGGCATCATGCCATGAGGAGGGGGACCCATCATAGGGATCATAGGAGGACCACCCATGGGTGGAGCTGGTAACATGCCCGGTCTCGGAGGTCCACCTGCAAGAAAAAAAACATGTTATTCCTTGTAAATTATGTTAATAAAATAATTTAATCAATTAATTAAAATAAAATCTCAATTTATTGGTTGACCAATATGGTTTCTCAATGACTGACTGCTAGAAAGCAGGGTGACCGCTATAATGGCAATACCTAAATAATAAAATTTTATACGGCATACACAATTTCTGAATTTAAATGTGTTAATATTATGTTAAGGCAAGACATTGCAGGTGAACAGGGTAAAAAAATAAATAAATTGATTTGATTTCACCATACTCCCAAACTGATTAATGTCAGTACGTTCAGAAACTTGTTTTGGAAATTGTAAAGTCTAAATATGCAAATAAAGCATTAGCTAAAAGTCCAGTCCAGAAATCTGAACACCGAATGAAGCCAGGTTCAAAATTCTTGCTTCACTTTGTTCAGATTAAGGATATTTTTTTATAAAATAAAAAGAAAATACTGAAAAAAAAGACAGAAAAAATCACCATGTTTTTAGGAATAGATGTTTTATAAATCAGGTTAATTATATAAGAACGAACCCCTTGGTTAAAAAAAAAAATAAACTTGATATAGATATGAATAAAACCGTAAAGTATGTAAGTGAGATGAAAACTCATTTTGAGACAACAGTCTTTAAAAAATGTGCACTGTAATTGAAAGCTATAGAAAAATAGAAATCTGTAAATAAATACATAAATGTGTATTTTGGATGTTTTCTTTCCACTAGTCTGAAAGACGACATGTTATAGAAGCAAAACAACTTAAAATCTCAAAAGACCAGTGCGTGAAAAAACAATGCTTTTTTCTGTAGACACAGAAATTGTTCATATGCTTTGTAACTGCCAAAGGGAATGAACATTTCAGATCTCTGAAACGTACTAATATTTGGATGCGGTAGCAGAGATCCGCCAGGTGGAGGGGCTCCTGGGAACGGGGTGGGTGGGATTTTACCCTGCTGGAAAGCGGCCGCTGAAACACAGATAAAAACGACTTCACACTGGAACACTCATCTCATAAAAGATCAAGAAATGAGTCAAGACAGTTTATAACAAGTATGCATGTTAAGTATAGATCTATGGAAGCCCGTATCCACTACAAAATAAAAAGGTAATTGTGACATTTCTTCACAATTTGTGACTCTCCCTTGCGATTCTGATATAAAAGTACGAATTGCAGGATATACTAAGAATTCTTTCCTCAAAATTCTAAGGTCACATCTCTCAATTTTAACTTTTTCTCAGAATTGTGAGAAACAAAGTCCGAATTATTGAATAAAAAGTCAGAATTCTGAGTATATCTTGCAATTCTGACTTCTTTGAATTCTGAATTGTGAAGAAAAGGTCACAATTACCTTTTTATTACATTTTTCATCAATTAGCCTACTTTTTTTTTTTTTTACTATGAGGCAAAAACAGACCTCTATACATCCATCAGGGTCTTTGTAAACATGGAAGAGCATACTGGTCACTCACTTGTTTTGTCGATGAGATTCTGAGCCTGCTCCTCCATCCATTTCTGATAATAATCTTTCACATTTTCTTTATGTTTCCGTCCGCTGCAGTGTGTCTTTCTGACTGATGGCTGCAGAGATTAAACACACAAACAATGAACATTTCCACAGATAATAATGTCATGTTACACAGCTTGGATTAAGATCAGATTATAGAAAACGTTTAAGTAATCTTACCGAATCGTGTGTCAGGTATGTGTCACAATAATCACAATAAAACCTGAAAGAGACAAAAAACAACCCACCCTTAATTAATATACCATAGAGGTGCTACAGCACAGTGATGGTACTTATGATAAATACCATAGAACTAACAAAGTACCATGATTTTGTACCAGTCTTCTAGAAATCATTTGGAACATATCAATAGCATAGTTTTACCATAGCAATCATAGTAACGTTATTCATTTATTCTTGCGTTTTGTTCTTATTGTTAAAAACGGTTTCCTACAGCAAAAACGTTATTTAAACAAGTTAATCTGTATATACATAGAATAACTAGCACACTAAATTAAACATTTAATAAGCTAATTAAATGCTGGCTTAGCTTAAAGAGCTAGCTCTTGTCTGAGAAACGCTGTTGTATTTGCAGTGTGGTTTTTAAAATTCCTAAATGTATGACAGATACGGTACTTAATCTTTCACGACTAAAGTGTGTCCGTTTGTTTTGTATATATCGCATAACTGTACAAAATTAACATAAAGAGAGACTCACTTCGGCATCTTCGCAGCGGAACAGCGCGGGGCGAACACCACCGAAAGTGGAAGACGAGAATCCTTTTACGTCTTTGTTTGGGTTTGAAGCGAGCGCGCATGCGCACTGGCGCCACCTCGTGTTTCGGAGGGAATCTGCCCGTTTAACACGTCACACAGTCACGTTTGACCCCAACATCAAAACACATTTGTTTTCATTCATTATGGTGACAGTTAAGCACATTTCCTCTAACATATTTAAGTTTAATGCCTCCTGAAGTATAAAGCATTCTCATACCTGTACAATGACGATAAAGAGCTCTGACCTTGATTAATTATCATTAATGTAATGAAAAAAAAATTCTGAAATATGTATAGCTTACATACATCGTGGTAGTATTTGCTTACTGTATTAATATTTGTTTATAACAAAAAATCGCTCATCAAGAATAATGAAAATCACATTAATTTGCTTCAGTCCTAAAAGGCTTAATCGTCCTTATGCAACTTTTTTTTTTTTCAGGGAAATATTACCCAGACATTTTCTTGACCGTCTATTGTTTACCTTTTAAGGATAACTATTAATACTTATTTATACAAATACAAATACGTCACTTTGCAGAATATAGTTTAATTCTGCCAAAACATTTGAGAAAATAATATCTTAAAGCAATAGGTTTTATTCCACACGTGTGAGAAACCATGCAGCTGCCATGAGATGTTTCACTGTGCAGCTTTAATATTTCATGTTGTTCAGTCATTCAAAGCTACAAAGTCCCACCAAAAGCAAAACCATTAATAAAGGGCCTGCAACACAGCACAATGACGAACGGGTTGCATCACCTTTCGCACCTTATATTTTGAGCCTGGATCATGATAGTTAAAATTAAGCCTTTCTATAGTGTTTTATTTTTAGTAGTCAGTATTATGTGGTCTGAACACGTTTTAGAAACAGGATGTTGCAAGATTAATAGAAAATATACTTTTTAGGAAGTCAAAGCTCACACTTTTGAGTAACACTGATATTGCAGTGTCTGATTTATTGCAGAGTAAGTGACAAAATCTAGTTGATTTCACTTGCCTCATAACTTCAGAAGTTACATGAAGTTTTAGATTCATATATCACTCAATTACTCATTGCAAACGAATCTTGAGATACTGATTGTATCTGACAGGCATGTGGGTCAAAATCGAACGCAAAATACATTAAAGTAAACATGAGTCATTAATTGCGACCCATTTTACTTCCTTAATGTGAGATTTCTGAGAGAAATAGGACATTCACTGACGGAAAAACCTTAGTAGGCAGTAACTTTTAACTTTGTGCTTTGGAATAACATGCTCAATAACATTAACATGCATCAAGAAATCAAACAGGGTCCGCTTTGATTTCATGTTGACTTAAACTAATTTAATAAACTACTTTTGAAGTCAATGAAATACTGCCATTGGTAATTGTAAAAGAATGACTTGATAAAACATGAAATCCACAATTCTTTCCAAAGCAATAGGAACCATTATCCAAGTATTCAGAATTACATTGCATTTTATTTAGATAAAGATTTACACATAAGACATTATGCTTTCTGTACTTTTAAAACAGACCATCACTGTCATATTTTCAGTAGCCATCCATGAATGATGAAGAATTGGTCCTAAATAAGAATAATTACAATAATCTTTTTGAAATGATGCGAATGCCGCCATAATGCTGATTGAGGGAAGTTGCAGGATCATCATGCGGTGCAGCATGAAACCCATGTGGCACATCTCAACGTCATCCAGAACAACCAAGTCACTTCTGCTCATCCTCCCAGAAAACCACCGCAGCATTAGTCAACAGGCCAGTCCTGCCGATGCGTGACCTCGTACACACCAGCTGTTGCACATCTGTCTCTAAACAGTCCTCATAGGTTGGATTTGGGTGCCGTGTTGACAGGGATGGCTCTGAGCTCTGTCCGCATGCACAAGTACTCGCCTATGACCGCCATGAGGGCCATGCAGGCCACGTTGACCAACCACCATGACAGGGCGGCTGGGAGATGGGCGTTATAGATCCAGCAGCCGATCATGTGAAAGAAATGTACTGTCACAGTGAAGTCCAGACACTGCTTTCCCCGTCGGATGAAAAACCACAGGCCAAGAGCGCTGAGAAAGAAACACAGAGCCAACAATGACTTCAGATGGCAGATAAATTATTGGAATAAGATGCCATTAATATAAACATACCACGTGAGAGAATTCAGAATGAATGCCATCATAGACAAGCAACCCTGTGTTGTTGAAAAGCCAAGAACCTTGACAGAAAGTAAACTAGTTATTTGTAAGTCTAGGTTGACAAGACCGATTTTAATTATCTTTATTCTGAACCCTATTTGGACAGTTACTTACCTCGTAACTGAATATCTGGTCGAGTGATCTGCTGGTATGGACCAATCCATCAACACCAGCCAACCACAGACCCAAGAAGCTGTAGTAGATGCACTGCATGAGAATAATCTGGGAGATGATGAGGATCGGATCCCAAACGTAGCTGCGGAAATGACTGGCCATCTCGCAGGAGATGAGGGGGACAAACACACGTCCCCAAACCGGCTTGATGGGAAGGTTAACAGGAGCCCCAAGATTTGAGTCTCAACCTGGCAATGACAAAATAGTAAGAGGGCAGGGTTCAGTTTGTTCGTCAGTCCACCAGCAGGAGTACCATGAAAATACCATGGCATATCTCAAAGTACCATGGTACTTCTAGGAATGCCGTGGTACATGTGCATTATTTGTTATTAACCACGAAAACGTAGATAAGCTAAGTATACCAACCCAGATAAGGCGAAATCAATTTGAGTGAAACTAAATAACTATCGCTGTTCAGTATTATTAGACAACATACGCACTAATTAGCATTTACACATTCTAAAGTCAAGAATAGTAATGTGTTATCGTTAGTATTTTACAAATATATAAACAAATGTCAACGTGATGTAATTTTATACAGGTAAACACACATATAAATCTAAAATACAACAGAAAAAATACGAACAGGCTGTTTGTTAGCATTCGCTAGCTAACCAGCGACTTTGTTGACATCCGTCTGCGAGTATTATAATGCTTTGAAGACACGAACCCCGAATAAGACACATCCGTAGTGTGATCCTGAGGTCGGTGAGGCCGCTGGCAGATCGAGATTATGGATAGGTGACGCTTTATTTTAAGGCTAATAATATTATTTTCAACCGGATGCAAAATTTAGAGCCGTGTTGTTCAGAGCGTGACGTCATCATCTGTGTGTCCCGCGCCGCAGATTCGACACTTCAAACTTCACCGATCGCCTCAAAACAGATAATCCCGCTCTTACTCTTCGATTGAAATAACTGGACAAATTATTACATTTTTAACTGTGTTAGTAGTACCTTGAGATTTAATGTATGCCATGAATTTATATTGTTATTCGATTTCATCTTATTTCACTCACCAGCTTCACATATTTTATAATTTCATAGGCTGTGGAACATAATATAAGGCCTTCTGTTATAATTCAGTGTCATAATTCAATATTATTTAAAATTTGAAAAGAAAAAAATATTGAATTTTACCTTGAAAAGCCTTGTCAGAAAGTTGAAAAGTTAATATAAGTTGAAATTTACATACCTGTGTTGGTGGAAAGCAGTTGCTGCGTGGTTGTTAAGGTGTTAAGAGTGGTTGCTAGGTTGTTGCTTAGGTGTTTTGGGTTGTTGCTACTAGGCTGCTTTTAAACATTTGCTAATGTGAGCTGCATGGTTGGTAAGAAGTAGCTAGATGGTTTCTAAGGTGTTGCTAGGCTGTTTATAGTAAATTTGTATGTATAGTCATTTTATATATTTGTCAAGCTAACATAATTACCGCTTCAAGATTTCATAACGATACACTGGCCCTGTTGTGTTCTTGCCAGTAACATTGTGGTTTATTTTTATAGGTTTTTCCACCCGTTTACTTACTGGCATGGTGAAAGTTCACAGTTATTGTCTGTCAGTCACTTCTTCATCATAATTTGCGGTCAGTGTGCCTGCAACATATCTCACATTTGACCAGGGCTTCCTCTTGTTTCGCTTATCTCTGGAATTAGCAGTCACACTGCGGTCAATCAGTTGGTTTGTCACCTGCATGACAAACAAGACATGCTGAGCCTGAGAACTAAAACCTTTGACCCTTCTAGTACACTAGAGGGATTATATATCTCTAACCCTAACCCATACCAACATGTGTAGATCTCAGTAAATGTGTGTGATCATGATGTATTTTGAATCACATTATCCTAAATTCATTTTCATATTTATCTTGATGCTTTACCAGTTTGCATACAGTTTATTGGAAAAATGGCACAGCCATGCAGGCCATATTAAATGCAAATTCTTACTGTATCTTTACTATTATAAATATACAGTATCTAACTTTACATTTCAGTTAGGCTGTTATGTGAATTTGCTGTTATCATAGTTTGTTAGCTAAATCTATTGGCATTTTTATTGTAATACACAAACTCTGTTTAACGCATGTACTGTACAGGTAAAAATAAATGTGTACGTTGAACAAAAAAAATTAAGCTTATATTTAGGAATATTAAGCTTTTTAAAGGTAATTCAAAATATTGAAAAAAGGATTATTCTCAGTCATGAAATCTAAAGAATCATCTTTAACAATAATGAGAAAATGGTGAAACATCCAGACTTTAAAGCTGTGGGTTGCCAGGGTGTTGCTATGCAGTTGCTAAGGTGTTTTGCGTGGTTGTTTTTTTTTGCACGATGTGAGGTGGTTGCTAGGTAGATGCTTACTGGTTTGTGTGTAATTTCTGCAATCATGATTGTTTTCAAACAGGTTTCCTGAAGACTCGCCTGTCCACTGTTTTAAAAAGGTATTTGTAATTGAGCACAATTAACAATGGAAGGCGACAAGCCTTACACTGTAAGCTGATGAGTCGATATATCCGTATTTTAATAATCCTCTGGCCATAGAGATCTTTAGATGGATGTGGAGGCTTTTTAGGTCAGTTAGAATCTGCAATCTCTGACCCAGTTTGTTTATTGGCTTCCATGGCTGCAACACGCTGTTTTGTCTGCTCTCTGGCAACCTAGGGTGTCAAAATACTATTGGTTAAATGGTCTGTGGGCGGAGTCACACAGACCAAAACAAAAACAGCCATTCCGACATGGAATGCACGTTTTCAAAGTAGAATAACTGGCTGTAGTATTGTTTTTCAGAGAAACAAGTATGTTAACAGCATGTTTCCTAAATATCGGTGAATATATTGTAGTGTTTTATGCTTTGGTACAGTTAAAAAATTACATACAGCACCTTTAATAAATGCAAATTCTTCAATGCATGATATTGATTTTTAACTGAAGAAATTACACTCACATGTGCAACCTGAAGCATTAGGATTGTCCAGCTCATTGGTGGGAAACTGGTTCTGTTAATTTCTTTTAAATTGTCCCATTTTACTCTATTCACTAGTTGTTTGGTGTGCATGACAAGTGTAACAAATCATCCAGTGCTCATTCTTAGCCACATCAGGCCACAAAATATTTGTATTATTCAAAAGAGAGATCTTTGAAGCTGCAGAGTTTTTAGCAAACTATCTGTCCATAGTTAAACTCACAGTGCTAAATTCACTATACAGTTGCACTGCTTTTACATTCGATATTTCAGTAAAAAAAAAAAACAACTAGGTGCGGTATAGCATTGCGCTTTGAATATTTAATTCAAGTAATTCTGTTCAGTGCAAACACGCCTCCTTGCTATGCAAATAAGGCTTATTATTGAATGTTCACAAAACTTGCTATTTGCTTGACGCAGTATCGCTGGAAAAGCGATGTTTGTGTACATTTTCGAGACATCGTGGCAGCAGTAATTCATCAAATGATGGAGAAGAGCATTATAACTGGGCATATTTCCAAACACAGTGTACACAAGTGCGCTTTCTGCATTTTAAAGAGCTGATTCAGGTGCATGAACTGCAGTAATGTCAGATTGCAGTAGTTCGCTGGATCCTCCACTATGTAGAGCGCAGAATCAGAATGGAAAAATTGAAAAATGCATTGCATGAATGTTCTGCACATTTTTTGGGTATATTTGTGTTGTTTCCTGATTTGCATAGTTCCTTTCGCCAGTCAGTTGCTACAACCCAGACAGTGTGTGAAAGTCTGTTCCATATTTTCAATGCCATCAGGCAGCTATTTCGGGCACCCAAAAAAAGTCTGAATAGGGAACTTAAATGGGGAAATCAACAAAATCTGACATGAATGGTCCCATAAAAGTAGTTTCTTATGCTCAAATAGCGTTAAGAAGCTTATATTTCGGGTGGACCAGCCAAAGCGCATATGCAGTCCTATGTGCACCTCTCAAAACATTGACTGTTTCTATTACAACCAGAGCTCCTATCGGCAGCTGCAGTAATGCAATGACTTTACGAACTACTGATTGGCTCTTTTATTTAGAAGGCAGGACTTATTCCGCCATATTGCGTGTTGCATTGCATTGTTTGTATATCTAAAGTCTTCAGTCTTAGTTACTTCTGAACTTGGGTTTTCTCTGTGATGGGTCCAAGACCGTGCTGGCTCAGGTTGGCTGATGGGGTTTTACAGAGCACGAATCGCTGGATGATTTGAATCAGCGTATCACGGAAGCGCTGGATGCGGAAGGCATACACCACTGGGTTGAGTGCAGAGTTGACGTGTGACATGAAGATACCAACGTAAAAAGCACTCTTGGGCACGTTGCATGTGGGGCAAAAAAACACAATACTGTTCATAATATGCAGTGGCAGCCAGCAGAGCGCAAACAGAAACAGAACTAGCGCTAATGATTTCGCAAGTTTCAGCTCTTTACGGTAGTACTTGCTGGAGTCACTGGTGGCCTCAGCTCGGCGGTTGAGCTGGCGGCGGATCACACGGAAGATCTCGGCATACAGTCCGATCATGATGGTCAGGGGCACCACCACCCAAACAAAGAAGTTGAAGTAGACCATATAATCCATGCATATGACGTTGGTGAACTGGCATTCGATGGCCATCGTGCTGACATTTATGGGTGGGGTGCGGTGCCAGCCGGCCATTGGCACTAAACCAGTCAGAAACGAGATGAGCCAGCACAAACCCACAGCTACCCATCCCCGCCTCTGCGTAACAATGATGTTATACCTGTTAAAACAATACAAAGACAACGACATACATTACTTTTTAAAACCAATGATAACCGCAAGCGATAATGCAAGTGTTATTCTATATAATGCACACCACTAATGTTAGAAATATCATGGATTAGCACATTTCGAATGGTCTTAGCTTACCCAAACAGTTGACGGTTGCCATTGACTTCCATAGTATGAAAAGAAAAATCCTATGGAACTCAATGGCTACCGGTTACCAACATTCTTCAAAATATCTTCTTTTGTGTTCAACAGAAGAAATGTAAATGATGACAGAATTTTCAGTTTGGGTGAACTATCCCTTTAACAAGTTTTCAAACAAGTACTATAGTACTAAGCAACTAGATTTGTAACTTTTTTGAATGACATGTTATTGTCGGGGGTTGCTATGCGGTTGCTAAAGGGTTTTGAGTGGTTTTACTGCGTTGCTAAGTGGTTAAGAGTGTTCAGGTAGTTGCTCACTGATCTCTATGATATTCTTTTTTCCAGATATGGCTAGACTGTGGGATATTTTTCTAATGTTTTATCATTCTCCAGGCAAAAATGTAAGTCCAAATTAATATGAAATACTATTTTATTTTATTTTATTTTATTTTATTTATGTTTGTAGTAAAAATGGCAATGAGTCACACTTTCCTTAGGTAGTACATTTTCTAAATCTCTTTATTTATAAGATATAAATTATGGATTTTAAAATATTTGAATATATTCAATTCACCATTTGCCACAAATGTGTTACATAAGCAGTTTAAGTCACATGACTTCAAACATCAAGCAAATGAGTGGTTAGGGACGCTGCCAAAATACTATCAAACCAGTGAACATCATTCCCTTTGACAGACAGCAGGGGTTTAATTTAGTTAAAAGCCTTGCATTACACCAGCCTATTGATTTGCATTAAAGAAAGCAACAGATATATTGCTGTCTGGCCAAGAAATATGATAAAACAAAGCTGATGCATTAAAGTGTTATCTCTATCGGACAAATACGAATGTATAAAAACCAATAGTTATGACTTCTGTTTTGATGAGCCATTCTCAAAGCTAAATAGCTTGGTGAACAATTATTATTATTAAATGAAACCATTTATTATACATTACTGTTTTTTAATCACAATCCTATTGCATGAAAGCAATAAGCTACTCAATGCTATGCATTAAATTACTGCTTTGTGTCATGCAAAAGTCATTTTAAAGGTTATTTCATTGCAACTAAGTTTGCAAAATGCTTCAGCATTTTTTTTATGCGTCCAAAAGAGTTGTTTTTTGGTGGACTCAGTCGTGATGTCCTAGAAATCTAAAGTCAGTAAACTAACATAAAATTTGTCATTTGCAAAAAAAATTTTTTCTGTTTCACTTCAGCAGTACTAATCATTTTGCACTAATAGACACGTTTGTAAAAAAAAAAAAAAAGATTTTTCTCAAATAAAGCAACGATGATTGAAGTATGCTTTACAAGAAAATACTATTGCAACCTTTGTACTCAAAATTCACGTTTAATTCAGTGTGTTACTTGCTGGGGGTTTTTTTTGTGTGTGTGATTGTGAAATTTGCTAGAAATTTCTCAGTGAAACTTGTTTTTACACCAATTTTTTTTCACTTTAGTTACAAAACATGGTAAATACATTTGTGTTAATTATGGTGCATCACCCTAAGAAAGACCCACAAACGTAAACCCTGACATTTAAATTTTAATATTTCAATAATTTAACAACACATTTGCATGTTCACTGATCTCTGATGTCAGGTAATGGTCACACGACATGCAACTAAACAGAAAATATTTCATATTTATTCAGTGTTTCAGACTCACCTGGTGGGGATTTTGACACGTAGGAAGCGGTCGATGGCAATGGCCAGCAGGGACAATATGGAGCTTTGGGTGATGATGAGGAGGAGGCAGGAAATGAAGAGGCAGTTGTAAAACGGCGTGTTGAGACCCAAACTGAGGACCACCGCCAGTGGAATGACAAGAACGCCGACCGCGATATCGGCCAGTGCCAGAGAAACAATAAAACAGAAAGTCGGGTTTCTGAGAGCCTGGTTCATGCAAACCACCAGGACCACCAGCACGTTCCCAAGCACCGACGCCAGAGCGATAGTGCTCTCGATGGAGATGTACATCAGGTCCACCTTCTCCCAACTCTCCGTTACTGTGAGCGTTGACATCTTCACCATCTGTAGCAGTGGTTCCTCTCACACCATGGCACTGGTTCTTCTATAAGAGTCTCATGATGTCCTCAGATGCTGGTATGTGATGTAATTTTATTATATTACTCGGTGTGTTTTTTTGGCTGTCTTTCATACAGGTAGTAGGCTAGGTGAGCTGTCCTGACTAGTCAATAAAAGCCATGAAAAGCACTTCAAAAGTAGTTCCTTGTGATCTGTTTGTACTTTGAGTCGTCGTGTGTCTTGTTCTCTTCATCTTCAGGAACTCCTTCTCCTGTTATGGAGGCTCTGCGGACTGGGAAGGGAGGGGTGGTTCATTCTCTGCAGTACTATTTCCTTGCCCACGGCTCACCTCGCCTCGGTCAAACCTCAAACAGCAGTGTCATTCATAATTTGACTGAGTATGACTTTTAAATTCCAGTTCAACTTTTGAATTTGAATTAATGGCAAACAGGATACAGAATGGTAATTTGAATTTAAATTTAAAGAAGTAGAATTTAAATGGAACAATGGAACATTGTAAGAATTGCCTATGAACATTATCACATACACAACGTAAGGGTTATTTCCAGAGTTTTTAATTTTAGTTTTTTTTTTTTTTAATAAACTGATTTTAATTGTGAATAGTAATTATTTGTTTATATTTTACATAAAATACCGTTCAAATGTTTGGGGTCGGTACGATTTTTAAAATATTTTGGAAAAAGTTCTCACCCAGGCTACTATTTGATCAAAAATACAGTAATATTGTGAAATATTATTATAATTTAAAATAGCTTTTCTGTTGTCATATATTGTCAAATTTAATTTATTCCTGTGATGTAAAGCTGAATTTTCAGCATCATTATTCCAGTCTTCAGTGTCACATGATCAGAAATCATGTTATTTTGTTCTGATCAGAAACCATTCTAATATGCAGATTTGCTACATTTTTTATTATGTTGAAAACATTCATTACATTTTTTACTAGAAAGTTCAGAAGAAAAGCGTTGATTTGAAATATAAATGTTTATATTATAAGTGTCTTTATTGTTACTACATTTTATAATATTAATTCTTATTATTAATTATAATATGAATTATTTTTGCCAAGTTTGTTGAAATATCTTAGTACTAAATTCCTTTTCCTGTCATTCCAGTTCAAATTCCTCTTCAACATCCCGTGGGTCGTGGCTAATTTAATTCAAATTCACACTCTGGAACTGAAAGCGAGCCAAAATTTCATTTAATTCTGAATCAGGCACATGCGCGTCCCAGAATCCTCTGTTTCCTGCCTCTGTCACTTCATGTCTCTATCACTGCATGGAAAGAGACATAATATGATATTCAAATGTTTCTACCCAGAAAATCGGACATAATCTTCATCATATTAATTTTTCAGTAATGTTCATTATAGTGTGGTAATGGATTCATCTCAGTACTGAGGGAAGCACTTGCCATGATCGTTTCATCTCGTTCCCTGGGCTCTTCAGCATTATGTGGTTATGATGTCTATTTTAGTCCTCTCATGCGAAATTGAGATTCGCTTTTTGAGTCATGATTAGGGATGGGCGTATCGATCCGAAGTATCGATATATCGATACTAAGGTGTGTTTTGTTGTAATACTGGTAGCACTAATATAAAAATGTGATGATATATGTTACAAAAAAGTAACAATTTTGAAATACGTTGATGGTTGTATTTTTTTGTATTTGATCTCAGTATTCCTATCAATGTTGTATAAGGGTTTTTTTATGCATAATAGTAACCCTAGAATGTGATCAAACAGTTTAAAATAGCTGTCTGTCAATCAACGTATACAGGAAGAACCAGCCGAAGAACAGCAGAGTCGTGGTAGAAAGTTCGGAGATGGTATTAAAGTAGCTCAGTTTAAATGTATTGTATGAATTGCCCTTACTATGGAATAAAAACTACGGGGTGTCTATTTACATTTAGTTAAAAGTGGCTGTAAATCATCAGTTCCAGTGGCACAGATGGATAAGCGTGTGTCATTGGCTTTTTGACGCGATCAACCTGGGTTCGATCCCACCTTTTGCCGAACTTTTTTTTCCTCCCTTTTCAAATCTCGTATTAGCAATGGAT
>NW_015544185.1:644187-644386 GCF_001515605.1 Sinocyclocheilus anshuiensis | reverse complement strand
TAATTTAAAAGTTTAGTGCAGAAGTATCGAATCGGTATCGATATCGACGATACTGCCTTGAAAAATATCGGTATCGTGTCGAAAACAAAATAAGGGGTATCGCCCATCCCTAGTCATGACACTACGGTGACCGAGAAGTGCAAAACAAATCACAATTCTGAAAACAAAATAACAAATTACAAACGCAAATGCAAGTCTA
>NW_015544185.1:628600-643763 GCF_001515605.1 Sinocyclocheilus anshuiensis | reverse complement strand
AACTTTTTTTTTCTCCCTTTTCAAATCTCGTATTAGCAATGGATTCTATTTACACTAAGTGAAAATAGCAGTATTTTTAGCAATATGCTATTTACACTAAGTGCAAATACCTATTTACACTATGTTAAAATAGCAGGATTTCTACTATCAAGTATACTACTTGTTGCAAATAGTGGCAATTATCTGCACTTCAGTATTGTAGTACATTATAAAACAGTATGCAATAATAACGTATTGAGTGTAAATTATAATTTTAATTATTAAATGGATGCCACCTTATTGGTACAATAAAGCCCTCCCTACACCTACCCTAACCCTACCCGATACCTTATTTTTAACTTTTTGATTATTTCCTTAATTTTTATTGAAAATAAATGCCTTTACGATGTGATAGGAGATTTGAAAAGGGAGGGAAAATAAAGTTCGGCAAAAGGCGGGATCGAACCCGGGTCGATCGCATCAAAAAGCCAATGACACACACTTATCCATCTGCGCCACTGGAGCTGATAATATGGAGCCACTTTTAACTAAATGTAAATATACACCCCGTATTTTTTATTCCATAGTAAGGGCAATTCATACAAACTGAGCTACTTTAATACCATCTCCGAACTTTCTACCACGACTCTGCTGTTCTTCGGCTGGTTCTTCCCTGTATACGTTGATTGACAGATGTCTCGTCCAGTCAGCGGTGAGTAATCCCAAACCAATGGCGCTGTCTCAAACTATACCTACCTCTTCCGGTTTGTCGTATTTGTCGTTGTGTTTTCTGACTTGTTATTTTGTTTTCAAATTTGTCATTGTGTTTTCTGACTTGTTATAATGTTTTCTGAATTGTTGTTGTGCTTTCTGAATTGTTATTTTGTTTTTTAGACTTGCATTTGTGTTTGTAATTTGTTATTTTGTTTTCAGAATTGTGATTTGTTTAGTACTTCTCTGCCACCGTATGACACAGAGGAAGATCTTATTGCACTTTCAGAGCTCAGAGAAAGTGTCACTTATGCTTCATTGCGATATCAACTTTGTCTAGATGTCTTAGATGTTTCTACAAAAATATTCTTTGGAGAATAAAAACACAATGGATGTAGATCCAGATCAGATCGAAATTGAGATTTATGCATCATCTGAAAGCTAAATAAATAAGCTTTCCATTGATGTGTGGTTTGTTAGGATATGACCGTATTTGGTCGAGATACAACTATTTGAAAATCTGGAATCTGAGGGTGCAAAAAAAAAATCTAAATATTGAGAAATCACCTTTAAATTTGTCCAAATTAAATTCTTAGCAATGCATATTACTAATCAAAAATTAAGTTTTAATATATTTCCAGTAGGAAATTTACAAAATATCTTCATGGAACTTGATCTTTACTTAATATCCTAATGATTTTTGGCATAAAAGAAAAATCTATAATTTTGACCCATACAATGTATTTTTGGCTATTGCTACAAATATACCCCAGCGACTTAAGACTGCTTTTGTGGTCCAGGGTCACAAATGTTCTGTTTGGACTTTCAACCGTTTTAAGACTGTCTAGCGCAGTGATGTTTGAAGTAAATGCTGTTCTTGTGCTTTTCTGAAAGGATGTCTTAATAAGGCAATCTCTTTGATTAGTTTCATTCCATTAAGATGTTGCAAACACCTAAATGGATTTCCAGGGAAATCCAGAGAATTTTCCCCCTAAAAATGTCCAGGGAAATGCAGTACTATATATTTAGCATTATTAGTGATATTTGCATCACTATTACTCATACTGGGGATTAGTGACTCATCCTGCACCATTTGTGTTTGTGTTGAGGTTATTGTGCTATTATTTGTTAAGTGACCAAAGTTTGCTTGTCAGTCCTGACATTTGTTTGCATGCAAAGGATAATTTACAGTAGGTAAAACAGGTAGCTATTGCTTAAAAGCATTATGCAACACTCATGCAAACCTTCTGGTAGGGACCTCTCATCATGCGTAACCGTCTGTGCAGTTTTCCAGAGATGAGTGACAAGTGAACCATAAAGGCCTGAGTTGTCATGGCGACGTTATGTATGCTGTCAACTAATTGAAGAGAGATCAACGTATCAAGCACAAGGGCTTTCAGGCCACCCCATAGGACTATTGACTTGAGCGGTAAGCATGATGCATAGAGCAGTAATGAATATGTTCACGGCCATCTTGAGGTTCAGTGATGATGACGGTTTGAAGATTAAATGGGAATGTGCTCTAATAATGTCTGCAATTACATACAAACTACTGTACATGTATAAAGGTTGTGACATAAACTATTTGGATTTCACACAATGATTTACACTTTGTTTCCCCCCTAAAACAGGTGAAAAAATCCAACAGATTAAAGGTGGGGTAAGCGATTTTTCAAAAATGCTTTAGAAAATTGATTCGGGCGGACTAGCAAAACAAACTTGTAGCCAATCAGCAGTAAGGGGCGTGTCTACTCATGATGTGGAGGAGAGAGAGTTCAGTGCACAGGACGGACATTAGTCGAGCCAAGCGACAGAAAGATAGAGATGGCGGATAAAAAACAAAAGAGGAAAACGTCTGCGGAACAAAAGAAAGCTTAAGCGTGTTTGTTTTGGTGATTTCAAATGTCAACATTGGCTACCAGAAATCGCTTACCCCACCTTTAAGGGACCCAAGATATATCTAGAGACACTAGAATATCAGTTTCAATTTACCTAGCAACCACATAGCAACACCCTAGCAACTACCTAGGATTCCAGAGCAACTGTTCACAACTCTAGCATTGAGGGGATTTGCGCAAGTATGCGACCACATAGCAACATCATAGCAACCACCGAGAACACACTAGCAACCACCCAGAATTCCCTAGCATTAACAACCATTAACAACACTAGCATAATGGCAGCAAGATTTGAGCAAACAAGCAACCACATAGCAACACCCTAACAACTACCCACAATTCCCCAGCAACCAGTTACAGCACTAGCATGTTGGTGAGATCTGAGCAAATAAGCAACCACACAGAGCTACACCCTAGCAACTACTACGCAGCAATCAAAAAGAATAAGCCACAGCCTCTTTATGTGTGGTGACAAATGGAGAAGTTAGTGGTTAAAGATGAGTTTTGCAAAACCTGTAGTTCCTTCAGTAGAGCTTTCGATTTGTTTTGGATCGTCTAATGAACATTATTGTCTGAACAATCGACTCGCAGGTATGCCTGAGCATAGCATATTGAGCCGCCGTGTGTCTTGAGCTGTGTTGTCATTTGCATCAAATGAAATACGGCGTATAGATGTGTGGTTTCATAACCCCTGGTTTTCGTGCCACTGATGAGAATTGATTTGGATATTGCTTTTCAATGCTGCGCCAAAAGGTGTATTTCATATTTTTCAACTTCACTCAGCAAAATGAACTCAAGTGGTGTTAGGAAAAGTAATAATGTGGAAGATGAACATCATAAATCCTGCGTATTCTGCTCATGCTGTTTGGACCGAGGCTGATATTACGCCGTACAGAGAAAGAACAATATGGCCTGTGGAAACTGAGACTTCTTACAGAAATCCAGTACTTCTTCCAGAGGAACACTCCAAACGTTCCCTCAGGATCAGCATTGTTCACTTCCACATGGCCCGATGCCAGTACATCAATTAAAGAGAATACAGAGGGAACGTCCAGTCTAATATACAGCAGAGTCCAGCCTTCTGAGGACACACTGTTAATCTCATTTAAACCTGGAGGAAACAGAAAGTTAAAGGAATTTAAAAAGTGTTATGACCTGAAATAAATATTTTATTTCCCGCATTGTGATTCTACTCTTGGTTAGGATCTTAAATATTTATATATATCAGAGACTTGAAGGTTGGTAAAATGTGTTTTTGTGATACTTTTATGATTTTTTTTTCCAGATCTGAAAAAGAGCATTCTGCATGGACATACTCCTTAGCTTCTTTCATATAGAAGAAAGAAATTCGTACAGGTTTGAAACAACATTAAGGTGAGCAAATGAGGACAGAATCTCCATTGTTGTGTGACTGTTCCTTTAAATGTGAAATTTCTGAAATTATACAGTAAAGGAAGGATGTGCAAGTTCTGACATGCTGCACATTATGGCTCAAAAAACGAAATTTACATGCTCAGAATGACTCTGTTAGTTTCGCTTCCTCTTTAATCATGGTCACATTAAATATTTTTAAAATGCTTGTAAACAATGTTTCTTTAAGTGACCGAGGTCAATATCTAGAGAGCAGGCTTGCAGAAGTTTGATGGATTGTAATGATAGCACGAGATGTAACAAAGTAAACTATTTCACATAGTATTTATGTATATTATATTATTTATATTATATATGTATATATACCATTCAAATGAAACACTTTTTACATGTTTTTGAAAGAAGTCTCTCTTGCTTACCAAATCTGCATTTATTTGATTAAAAAAACAGTAAAATCAATAATATTGTGAAATATTATTACAATTTAATATAACTGTTTTTAAATATTTTTAAAAATGTAATATACTCCAGTCTTCAGTGTCACATGATCTTCAGAAATTATTCTAATATGCTGATTTGCTGCTCAAGAAACATTTCTGATTATTATCAATGTTGAAAACAGTTGTGCTGCTTCATATTTTTGTGGAAACTGTAATGCATTTTTATTTTCAGGATTATTTGATGAATAGAAAGTTCAAAATATAATTTTTTTGTAACATTATAAATGTCTTTACTGTCACTTCAATTTAATACATCCTTGCTAAATTAAAGTATAAATTTACTTCTTTCAAAAAAAGTCTTACTGATGCCAAACTTTTGAACAGTTTATTTACATTATCCATCGCCAAGACTGCGGGTGAAATTTAAAAAAATTATTTAAAAAAAAATTATATATATACACAGTTCATTGAAACACATGTTGACCATAGTGGGGCAAGTTGTCACATAAAAACTTAAGAAACAAAACAAATAAATGTATAAAAATAACCTACAGATATTGTTAGTAATAAATTGTATACATATATACCATAATATATAATAAATATATTTATGAAAAACAATTCAGCCTCTTCATTATACAGTTGGTCCTTGTTTTTAGGTATCTCACTGCGGTTTTATTGTGTTCATTTATTTAGTACAAAAATACGATGAAATTAGAATTACAGTGTAGTTTGGATGTTAAAAGTTAGAAAAATATTCTAATTTAGGAACTAGGCATTTGAAACCAACATACAAAACCACTGCTGGATAATTGTTTTATTTTTTTTAACTTTTGACTTCTAGCCTGGTCTCCCCTACTTATTGTACATGATTACAAACTAATGCTAACCGTCCTGATTTGCAATCTAAACGACCTGTGGTTTTACTTTCATGCTGCATCTGGCGGTGCTGTTCGAGTTGCTGCTAGCGTTGTTATCCAAAGTCTGGCTGCTCTGATCTCCTTTCTGCTCCGAGCTTGTCAGTTTCATCAGGATGCTTTTATATGCCATCTTAATCTTAGGGACCTTGAAAGCGTACACTATGGGGTTAATGGCGGAGTTAGCGTGAGAGAGGAGGATGCCGATGTGAAATGCGACAGGGGGCACTTTGACAATCATGTAGTAATCCAGCGTGTTCATTATGTGCAGTGGAAGCCAACAAACAGCAAACAGAACCAGAACCAAAGCCAGAGAATTGGCCAGTCTCCGCTCCTTATGGTAAAATGACGACTCCACAGCGCGAATCCCGACTCCTTTTCTGAGCTGTTTGGATATCATATTGAAGAGCAACAAGTACAGGACCATCATGATGATGGTGGGTGTAAGGATGCAAGCGAGGAAGTTGAAGTTGACCATGTAGGACATGTGTATGACCGTTATGAAATGACATGTAATAGTGGAGTTTTCAGTGGTTGTGGTGTCTTTTTTGTGCCATCCAAGCATGGGAATGAGACCTAGTATAAAAGCAGAGAGCCAACATATAGTGACCGCGGTCCATAAGTGCTTCTTTTTGACTGCTCCTCTGTACCTGAAAATTAAAAAGATTATTTGAAAAAAAATGAATAATAATTGAAAAAAAAAGTGTATATATATATATATATATATATATATATTAGATATTTATTTATACACTATACACAATTTATTGATACACAATAATTTTAAAAGTTTGGGGTTGGTAAGATTTTTTTTCTAATGTCTTTGAAAATCTCTTCTGCTCACCGAGGCTGCATTTATTTGATCAAAAATGCAGTTAAAAAATGCATTAAAAGTAAAAAAAAAACATTTCTGATTATTATCCATATTAAAAACAGTTGTGCTGCTTCATACCTTTGTGGAAACTGTGATATATTTTTGTTTTCAGGATTCTTTGATGAATAGAAAGTTTAAAAGAACTGAATTTATTTAAAATATAATTTTTTTGTAACATTATAAATGTCTTTACTGTCAGTTTTGATCAGTTTAATGCACCCTTGCTGAATAAAGTATTAAAGTATTAATGAACATTAATTTCTTAAAACATTACTGACCCCAAACTTGGAATCAGTTGGGTCATTACAAGCGGGCATTTTAATGCTTAAAAATTATATTAAAAAGTGTAATTTTCAAAGGCAGAGCAAGTTTGATAGCAGATTATGAAAAGATTTCTGTGAAATAAATACATTCTTAATGTACTATAAGATTGTAAATGGGGTCCATTTAGATTTCATGTTGACTTAAGGAATGATTTTGCTTCAAGTTGCATGTTATCTCTGAGATCTAGACATTTGATTTCCTCCTTATCAGCAAGTTTGATCAACTTGGCTGTCACACAAGCAAGTCTTCAAATATGCATTGCAAAAAAGCATGACAATTATGAAATGTTCAGACCTGAGAGGGTTATAAACACGCAGGTATCGGTCCACAGCGATGGCTAGCAGGGAGTGAACAGAGGCCTGGGTCAACACAATGACCACACAGCTGATGAAGAGGCAGCAGTGGAAACTAGTTTTCAAGCGTCCGTCAACCACCACAGCGAAAGGCACGGCCACTGCTCCTACCAGAAGATCAGCCATCGCCAGAGACGCAACGAAACAGAACGTAGTCTGACTCAAGGCACGGCACGACCAAACCGCCCAGATCACCAGCATGTTCCCCAGGCAGCATCCTACAGCGATGAGCACCTCCAGGGAAGTATAGATCACCTCCTCACCATCAGCCATGATGAGAATAAGCACAGGAACTCTACAGGAACTTACTTAAAGTAGTGGTGGTTCAAATAGGAAGTTGTCTTCACACATAAAGAAGCAAACATGCTCACACACACACGCAAATCATTTTTTGCAAGATCAGTACTTTGGAGTGACTTAAATATAGTTTTTTTTTTTTTACATTTTAAAATAAATAAAGAGAATGTTTTAGACATTTGAAAAAGAAATGTTTAAAAATAAATTAACTGTTTTCAGCAAGAACACATTAAATTAATCAAAAGTGACAGTAAAGACATTCATGATGTTACAAAAGATTTATTTGAAATAAATGCTGCTCTTTTGAACTGTCTATTCATCCAAGAATCCTGAAAATATGTATAATCACAGTTTCCACAAAAATATAAAGAAGCACAACTGTTTTCAACAATGATAAGAAATGTTTGTTTCTATTTTAGACAATCATTTTAGAACATGTTTTAAACATATTTTAGATATGTTAATGTTTATATTTTAAAATACATTCAAAAATAAATGTTATTTTTAAATTATAAAAATATTTCACAATTTTACTAAAATAGGAGACTTATTTCAAAAATTTCACCACTCCTAAACATTTGAACAAAATAATGTATATTTATGATTATGCATTTTTAAGTCATTTTTAGCAGATCATTTAATCCAAAGCAACTTACATTACATTCAAGGTAACGTTAGGCTATAGATTTTATCAAGTTCATGCATTCCCTGCGAATCAAACCCATGACCGTACGGTAGTAGCATTGCTAGCGCCATACTCTGCTGTTTGAGATATCTATAAATTTGTGTTTATAAATAATATGTGCTTGGATTTCTCTATTGGCACCTAAAGTATAACAATAGGCCTACACATACACCCTTATGGTGGTGTGCCATTAAATTGTGGCTAAGCTCGTGGCTGGTAAAGCTGCTGCTGTTTGATCGCTTCAAGAAGTGTGTCAACTACATCGCCATCGTGCTCTCGAGCAAGGTATGCAGTGATCAAAAATGATTGATTGATTCATTCAGTCAGTCAATCAATTCAAAATGTAATGATATCTCTGCCTCTAAAACAAATTTCCCTTTCGACTGACGTCACCTTGACCATGCTGGCAAGTAGCCTAATGATTTGAAAAGCAAGTGTTAGCATTGAGATATCTCCTCTAACTTATTCATGTCAATCATAAAGAGTAAGTTTTTTTCCCCATAACTGTTAGGCCTTGTTGTTATCAGAATGTGACGTTTGCAATTCACCCGAGAACAAAAATATGATTAAGCAAGTTTCATTTGACCTCATACTTCTCTATTCCTATGAAACAGCAAACAGTTCCCACTTAAAATGACTGCAAAACTCACTCAAACTAAAATTTTAGGCTGGCTTGCCGTCAAACAGCGCTCTTCAATGTCAAAATGACTGAGATGACCAATCAAATCAAAGAATGCGGCGGCCGGGGCCTCAGCATTCACTATTCCAGCAGACACAGCAGACTTTAATATTTAATATCTGGTTTTCGATAGAAATGTTCAAAAAGACCAACAGTAATATCCTGTCACGCAAAATAGCCTTCTCTACCCCCCCCCCAATTTGACAGTTTCTAAATAAAAATATAGAATGAATCATCTACGTGATTCACGACAACTGAATGGCTTTTTATGCACACATTCACTCTTAATCGTATGCCTATTTTAAAATGAAAAACATTATTTGCAAACAGTTCAGATTACAAACACACACACACACACACACACACACAGGTTTGTTTTTATGGTTTATGGGGACTCTCCATAGGCGTAATGGTTTTTATACTGTACAGACCGTATATTCTATTGCCCTACACCAACCCTACCCCTAAACCTACCCCTCACAGGAAACTTTCTGCATTTTTAGATTTTCAAAAAAACTAATTCTGAATTATTTATAAGCCTTTTGAATTACGAGGACACTGAAAATGTCCTCATAAATCACCTTCTCGTTGTAATACCTATGTCATACCCATGTTATTATACAAATTTGTGTCCTCATAAACCACATAAACATACACACACACACACACACACACACACACAAAGCCATTTAAATCGTTTAATTACTTAATTACTTTAAATAAAAAAGACCAACTGTTTTATCCATACAATGGGGAAAAACAGCTATTTTTCAAAACCTGAAATTTAATCATATAGGTTTGGAATGACAGTAAATGATGACAAAATTAGATTTTTTTTAGTGAACTACACTTTTAATCTTACCCTATAGCGCCATCAGCTGTTAGATGTAGTGAATATGAAGTTACTTGACTTTCTGTAAGTTATTTGACTTTGACATTACTATTTCTAAGTTAGCCTACTTGACTTAAATCATTCTTTAGTTGTCTTTGTGGGGTCCAGCTAAAGGACCCCACAAAGTAGTATATTTCTGTTTTTACTATCTTTGTGGGGACATTAGGACCCCACAAAGTAGTATAAACAAGGATGTGTGTGTGTTCAGTACATTATGATTGTAATGCTTCATTATGAAGTATTAGCCAATTGTTTTAACTCATGTTCTAAAACCACTATATGACCCTTTTCAGTGGAGCGTAAAAATAGCTTCTCTATTTCCTCCCTGCCTATGCAGCTCTCACTGTAGTAGTCACACAGAGGTTTCTAGTCCTGTAAGCACAATGGTATTCAATGATTCATTTCTCTTGAAGTGCTCATTGCAGCGGGATGCTGTCTGGGCAACATGTTGGTGATCTGGGCCGTGTGGAGAAGTGGAGCCCTGAACAAACCCACTTTCTGCTTGATCGTGTTGCTGGCAGTGGCTGATTTCCTGGTTGGGGCTGTGGCCATTCCTCTGGCTGTGGTTGTGGAGAGATCCATGTGAAGATCCCTTTCCATGCCTGTCTCTTCATCAGTTGTGTTCTCATCGTACCGCAGCAAGCGTCAGTGCTCACCCTCCTGTCCTGGCCATTGCTGTGGACCGGTGTCTGCGGGTTTGTATCCCATTCAGGTGAGTCGGCCTCCAGAGGCCACATTGTGTGTGTGTGTGTGTGTGTGTGTGTATGTGTAAATGTTATTGCAGTACGGCTTTTTTTCAGACTAAACCTTTCTAATCTAATTTCATTTTATTGAGGTTGCAGTTACACGGTTATGGCAATAGGGCGCCTCAAAACACCACAATCAAAGTCTGAGAGTAACTGAGGAACTGTATGACCTCTCTTATGGCTGATTGTGGATATTAGTGCACGTGTATGTGTAGCTTAGTGCACAATAATATGGCTGTACCATATTACAAATATGAACCTGCAGTGATTTGCAAAATAAGTTGTTTAAATAAAAAAATAAGCTTCATTATGAAGTACATATATGTTATTTGTGACCTTCATAATGTCTATGCAATGTGCATAATATTCTTTTTAGAATAAGTCACTGAAAGCTTCACTCTTTATTTAAATTTTACATTTACATTTAGTCATTTAATGTGTCACATGATCCTTCAGAAATCATTCTAATATGCTGATTTGCTGCTCAAAAAACTTTTATTATTATTAATATTTAAAACAGTTGTGTACATTTTTTCAGGATTCTTTGATGAATAGAAAGACCCAAAGGTCAGCATTTATCTGAAATAAAAAGCTTTTGTAACATTTTACACTATACTGTACCATTCAAAATCTTGGAGTCAGTATAATTTTTTAAAATAAAAATTATAAAATTTAGAAGTTATAGAAATTAATACTTTTATTTAGCAAGGATGCTTTAAATTGATCAAAAGTGGTGATAAAGACATTTATAATGTTACAAAAGATTTCTATTTCAGATAAATTCTTTCTATTCATCAAAAAAACTACAAAAATTTAATATAAAAAAATTATACTCAGCTGTTTTCAACATAATAATAAATTATTTTTGAGCAGCAAATCAGCATATTAGAATGATTTCTGAAGGATCATGTGACACTGAAGACTGGAGGAATGATGCTGAAAATTCAGCTTTGATCAAAGGAATCAATTACATTTTAAAATATATTAAAATAGGAAACAGTTATTTTAAATTGTAAAAATATTTCACAATGTTACAGTTTTTACTGTGTGTGTGTGTGTGTGTGTGTGTGTGTGTGTGTGTGTGAGATAAATAAAAGAAAATAATTTGAATGTGCTTTCTTAGGATGACCAAAACTGTGCATTACCAATACATTTGCAGTATAGCAGCATACAAAAAGACATTCTGAAATTTAAAATAAACATAAATCATATTAACAAATGAAATAGAATATAAATAAAAATAACAGTGCCAAATAAACTAAGAATTATAAAAACTGTAATACAAACAGTATGATACTTTAGTTAGATACCTTAGTCTTTATTTACCAGTTTTTCTTTGTACATCTTTTAACATTTACAGGTACAGACCGGTTAAAGATACTCCAGTCACTCTGTCTCTTGGTATTCATAATGATGTGTTTTACTGTCGCTCGCTGAGTCTCTCAAGGAAGGCAACAGACTGTATAGTTATCACCTGAATAGGATGAGATCCTTCCCACAAACTATACAACCTACTACCTCAGCTTGTAGAGACACACAGTTCAGAATGGAGTAGAATTAAGAATGCAGCAGCTTAAAACATCAGTTAAAGTGTTTCCCGCAGTTTCTTCAGTAGACAGCTGGTTAATCTGCCTCCGTAAGAAAGACAGTAGATTGTATAGTTATCTCAAAGGGAGGTTTTATACTCCACAACTATTCAATCTACTACCTCAGCTTTAGGGACAGAAACAAACACGCCAATGATTTAGTTTCTGCACAGGAATGAAAGAAAGAGGGAGAAAAATTATTTACATTTTACTCACATTTAATTACTCATAAAGTCATACAAAATTACATGATAAAGTTTTTTTTTTTTTATTTCTTTATTTATAAAATGATAGCTAATTGATCTAAAATGTATATTTATCTACAATTATTATTACTTTATTTTACAATTATTTCATTTTGTTCATTCATTCCTTTATTATGAATACATACATTTTTATATACTATTAATAAATATACAATACATATATTGTTTGTTTTTTTTTACTTGACAAAAATCAATGAAATTATCCATATAGATTTTAAAATAAAACACTGGCTCCATCTCTGAATTTCTAAGTTTGCTGTAGTTTTCAATTAATTTCAATGAGTGCAGAAGGAAATTTGGTTCGTTGTATTTCCTTATTTGTCTCTTCCTGATTTGCTTTTAAAAGATTAGCGAAATAATCAACAATTACAATAGCAGCGTGCTAATTTGTTCAACCTGCAGGAGTGACTCTCTGGCATAGGCGGAGCGTGTGTATTCCCCTGGCCACAGGGACTTAGGGCAAAAATGCCACTAAATTGGACAAAAATGCCCCTGCACAAACAAATTAAATCTATTACGTCTGTTGCTAACAAAGTGAATATGAATAGACAGTGTCGATTGCGGCATTAAATTAAGATCTGCTCATGTTGCACCGTATTTCATTTTAGGTGTTTTTACAGTTTTGTGCATTTAAACCAATCACACACAATTCTGTTGAGCTTAGGAATGCAATGGCCAATCAGAGGCGTTCAGATGAGTCATCGTTGAAACAGATCAGTTTTGTTGAGTGTGCGCGCGTTCGCTGACTGAATTCCGGACTCTTGCGAATTCTCTCATCATAAACAACAAAGCGCGATTCATTTCACAGTGTATACAGCTTCAGTGATTGTAAGGATAGTTTTGTTTTTTGAGAGTGCTTAAACTCGCGATAGATCAATGTTAGAGATAATGCCACTTTCTATATAGGCCTATCATTTATTCGCTGTTTGAATAACCGTGGAAAGGAAACGTTATATAATTATCAATTTCTAACGTTTTTATATAATTGTAATCACATTAAATACAAATTTCAGTCCCAATAAAACATTTTTTTTTTTTTAGCCTACATGGCACCCATGTCTGGTTCTTGCCTAAAAAGACAGGTTTATGATGTTTAATACATTTGTCTGCTTTTAGCCTCACCCTGGAGTTGGTTCACCCTCCGCCCATGCTCTCTGGCACGCATGGAGCAGAGGTGAGCCGCACGAGGAAATCGGGCCTGTTTTCTCACAACTGGCTCTTTGCAGCCTTCACACGCCTGTGGTGTTGCATGCCGTTTAATTGCCTGAAGTAAATCGCTGCATTTAAATGCAGCTTTCCCAGCTGTCTGCCTTTAAATAATGCTATGCTGTCTGCTAGCAAAGCATGAAAGAGAGGGAAAAGGACCAAACAAATTGGCCGCCTTCCTGCCATCTTAAACGAGTGAGCAGTTGAAGGTCAAGAACGTGTGTGAAGATGAAACCTCAAGAAAGGTGATTGAAATCACTCATATTCTTTATGTTGTGCAGTAGGAGCTGTAAATATACTGTGAGTATATCACAATGCTAAAATCGAAACCTTTATAACCCTAACAAAATGACTGTGGCAGTACCGTGTTTCAGTGACAGTAATACCACGGTACTGTGTGATTACTACACTCAGGTGCCATGGTATCTAAACAGCACTGTAAAGTAATTCAAAGAAAAACTATTCAATTAATTTATATGATTTCAGTACAATTATGGTCACACCATGGTACTTTTCAGAGACTTTTTATTATAGTCACACCTTGATACATTTTAAGAACCTAAATCATGACCAATGATATGATTAAAAAATTTAAAAAAAGAATATAATGTGTGTTTTTCACGCTTAATATTTTTCTTGAAACCACAATACATTTTTTTCCGGGATTCTTTGATGAATAGAAAGTTCAAAGGAACCACATTTTTTGAAACATTTGAAATGTCTTTACTGTCACTTTTGATCAATTCAATGCATCCTTGCTGAATAGAAATATTAATGTTCTTTTCCAAATCAGCATATTAGAATGATTTCTGAAGATCGTGTGACACTGAAAACTGGAGTAATGATGCTGAAAATTCAGCTTTGATCACAGAAATACATTTTAAAATATATTCAGATAGAAAACTGTTATTTTAAACTGTAATAATATGACATGCTTTTTTACTGTATTTCTGAACAAATAAATGCAGTCTCGGTGAGCAGAAGAGACTTTCAAAAGCTTTACAAATCTGTGAAAATAATTATAGTAAAGCATATTGAATACTTGATTCTGATTGGTCAATTGCAGCATTTTGTGGTCAGATATTTGTGTAACGATGCTAATATTATTGATACAATAATACAATACAATACAGTTACAATTTACTGTATAACCAGCCTTAATAATGTACAGTCAGGTAGTCATTATCACAAAATAAACTCGTTCAGGGTGAAGTTTCAGTCACTCTGTTGTGTGATAATTATCTGCTCACTGAACAGTAGCCCATATATATATATGAAATAGAAATTTTGCATTGTTATAATGGCAGTTAATCTACACAGATGATGGCCTCCCCAGCATGATGGTGGTGTGGTCGATGCCTGGCAGACGGGGGTCACCAGGGCAGGCCAAAAGAATGGACTGCCATGGCAAAGGGGCGGGACTGCGGCACCGTGTCTTTGCATAAATTAGCATGTGAACCGGAGGAACTGCAGGACATTAATATTCTGAATTCCTCTTTGGCCTAATTAATGGCAGTGATTGAAATGTTTTGGCCTGGCAGTTGGCCGAGACAGTGGGGCAGTGTGAAAACGACTCAGTGGAGAGTCTCATAATTCAGATGTTGGATCAGTTAAAGAGCTGAGAAATAAAAAAAAAGTGATGCACTGCAAAAAATTATTTTCTTGCGTAGAATTTTTGTCTTGTATTCCATTACAAATATCTAAAGATTCTTACATCAAGATACATTTACTTTATAAGCAAAATGACTTAAGATATTACGTCTTGTTTTCAGAAAAAAATTAAAATTATGTGCGTTTATGTTAAATGTTGGGCCTCTTCGGTCGGAACTGGACAAAAAAATGTATGTTCTAAATTTTAATAATGTTTTGCTTCATTGGAATGGGAAGCTATGTGAACACACACACACACACACACACCTACACACACACACACACACAC
>NW_015544185.1:586189-628523 GCF_001515605.1 Sinocyclocheilus anshuiensis | reverse complement strand
CTCACACATACACACACACACACACACACACACACACACACACACACACACACACACAAAATCATAGACATGATTCAGATATGTTAAAGGGTCAAAAAAATAAAAAGTAACACATGGCACCTTCGCAATCAAAAATAGCTCATAAAAATTGTATAAATATTGCATAAAATCCCCTCAAAATTTGAAATAATAATATTATTGAACAAAAATATATTATATTGATTTTCCTGAAGTAAAAGCAAGCATTTCAAGGCTTCAATCACTTTTGACTGCAAAGTGTGACCCAAAAATGAAGAGGCCCAGAGGGTTAAAACAAGAAAAATATCTGCCAGTGGGGTCAGAAAAATAACCCAATTCAAAGGGAAAACAAGATTATTTTTCTGACCTCATTAGCAGATTTTTTTATACCATGTCAGATGTTTATATCATGTAATTTTGCATCTCATGTAAATGTATCTTGATTTAAAAATGATCAGATGTTTTCCAGAACAAATAAGACAAAATCGCTTTTTGCAGTGTGCATTTGAAATGTTTTTATAGGCTGCAAATCTGTTAATGAGCATGTGTGCCATATATATAGTGCTGACGATTTGTGTTGATTGCAGCAGAGTCTGATGTTAACTTTAGTTAACGCTACGTTAATGAGCACAAATATTGGGTGCTTTTAGATTTTTAGATTTTAATTTTCAGTATTAAATAAAATGTGTTTATAATAATTGGGCCTCATTTATGAAACATTCGTAAATATAGTAATAGAGTAACTATTTAGAGTAATTTGTGCGTAAAACGGACCTTCCCGAAAACTGTATACTAATAGCACACTTGAATAAACTTATTTTTCGTAAGGGCGCCTATGAATTACAGCTACGTAAATTGCGTGTCCAGCAACGCAGTGGAATATTCTGGTCTACTTTCTCAGGTTTGGCTCCAGTATATTGCATAAATGCAAAAAACACTAATAGGCCATGCCTAACAATAAATATTCAGTAACGTGTGTCCACCAAAGCGTTTTTAGCCAGCTGAAAAACTCTTCTGAAAATGGCCAGCTGGTGGTGCTGGAGAACGCTTTGGTGGCACAGTGTTTTTCTAGCAGAGACTCTTTGGTTGCTATGATTTGAAATATCCACGGCAGTAACGTATTACTAGTATCTAATTTTGAAGAATATTACTGAATATAAAAATGCAGTAACCAGCAATATTAACTTCTCTATTGTTGTTCAGTTGTTGTACAAGTAGTATGATTGGTCGGTGTAGTATTTGACCCGCCCCTCCTCCATTGATTGGACGGCTGGGTAAAAAGTGACAGTGACAAGCGCTGCTTTTTACCCAAAGCTAAACAGTTTATCAACTCTCAGCTACAAAAAAAAAAAAAATCCGGCCCAACAACCTTGTAAAATTTTATAATGGCAGTGCATCAAATTCTTCAGTTTGCTTAAATGAACACAGAACGTTTTACGCACCATTTACACGTGGTAGTGAGCAAGTGTACATTTCTTTCCTACCAACTAACATTTTGAAAATACGAACATTTTCATGAATTCGAATGTTTACGTCAGAATGGCTTTACGAACGATTTACACAAAAATTCGTTCTGCTTGTGTTTCATGAATGAGGCCCAATATTTCCCTCTGTCTTCTAGCTCGTTGCAGTGCATTCTGGGATTGCCTTACCCATGAAGGACAGCAGATTCTGGCCAAAACAAGGTACTTTATGAAGCGCCTTAATTAAATTTTTTTTTGGAATGTGCTTATGATGCATAAAATGTCGTCTAGTTAGGCAGCTCGCTACGTTCGGTGTGTTTATCTGGGCCCGTGGCCTTGTTTGACATTTTTCTTGGATCTCAAAAGGACTATTTGTTATTTCATCACAGTATATGGTCCACGTCTCACTGAAGTCCATGGATCATTACACAAAGTAATGGCTATGTCAACATGAGGCTAAATCTTCATGTCTTGTGAGAGGTAATATATGCAAAGCTACATAACCAGTAAAAGGCATTATAACTTAAACTCTCTCCTTCACCAGAGAGCAGATTCACATATGTATAACTCATCATATCTGCGATTCAAACAGCATTTGGTTTAACATATTTGGCAATGAGATATTTGTGATATAATGGTGAAAACTAGAACACGTTTGTCAGTGGAAGTGGTTTAGTTAAACGCAAAGGTATTCAGTTTTTTATGTCATCTCTGCTGTCAACATTTCCTCATGTGTTTACATCAACTAAATGTATTTCATTTTCATTTTCATTTAGCTGTAAAATGCAAACAGAATATAATTTTGCGCACAACATGCCACTTATTTTCTCCAGATCTTTTATATGTGTATATATATATATATATTTTACAAAATAAGTTTTAGACATAACGGTTATGTATTGAATTAAGCTTAAAATGTTATATATATTTAATGCAAGAAAATATATAACCAATATGATGTCTAAATCTTAAATTTCCATTTTATATATATATATATACTTTTAATTACATTTGGATGAAATTTAATTTTTTGTTTAAGGTGCATTGATGCATCACAAACAATAAGACCAGGAATGTGCATTTAGAAAGTAAATAGGGTGAAATGAGATTTCTCCTTCAAACTTAGTTTGTAATGCAACCTAAAAATCCCTATTTAGCACCGAAAAGGCTCTTTTATCCAAATCTGGTGCCATTTTAACTAGAAAGCCTTTTGAACAAACGTATCATTTGCAGCTGTAGAATGAAAACAAAGCATATTTTTGTGCTATTCTGTGCATATTTTTATATTTGTATATATATATATTTATATGTGTGTGTGTGTATATATATATATATATATATATAACCGATATGATGTCTAAATATTAATTTTCCCTTTAGTCTACCTTTAATTACATTTTGATAAAAGATTATGAAGATTTATTTTTTGGTTAACATGCACTGATGCATCACAAACAATAAGACCAAAATGTGCATTTAGAAACAAAATAGGGTGAAATTTGATTTCTCTTGGTGCTTTATGAAACCTAAAAACACCAAAAAGGCTCTTTTATCCTCATTTGGGGGAATTTCTAACAAGAAAAGCCACAAGTACTCCAGTAAAGCATTGAGTTGATGAACTGTTAACATTTATAGCATACTTGCACGTTAAATGTCACGTAAATGTAATTAAATGCATCGTGACCATTACTAAAGTGAGTAAATATAGTCCTACCTGCTCATTTGAAGTGGGATGACACTTCACTTCCCACATCTGAATTAGTCAAATTGTCCAGTTATGCAATGTGTTTTAACCCACGGCTGTGCGGTGGTGCAAATCCAGAGGTCTTTTTAACACGCTTATCATTTGCAGCGACCCGTGACAATCTGCAGAACTTCAGCACTACGTCCTGGATGCAAAATTAGCAATTCTAAACAGGAAGTGCCTGTTGACCTTGTTTGTGTATGCGTTCAGTGTAAGTTCAGCACTTATCAATGCGATAGCCGTATTGCAAACAGATGCAGCTTGCAACATTCGGCAGTGCAGTTGCAAAAATAGTTTTGTCATATACTTCTTGAATAAAAAATATTATTGGAGTACGTTTATACAAGAAAATACTGTTTCAGTCTTATTTTGCATTTAATTCAATGTTACTTGTCATTTCTTTGTTTTTTGCTTTTTGTTTTGTGTGAAATTTACTAGCAATTTCTAAGTAAAAAATAGTTTCTACACCAATTTTTTTTTTCAGAGTAGCTAAAAGATGAAACACGGAAACCTTTTTTCACATTTGTTGACACTTGTTAATTAGGCCTATAATAAAACACTGAAACCAGCACTAAAAAATTAAGTAACTTCTGCATTGAAGTTGCAAAAATAATTATTGATTCCAAATAGGTTTCCTCGAACACTGCCTGCATGTTTTATTTGCTCAGAAAAACAGATCGTCCCACCCACAAACTCACGCATTGGTCGAGAAGGTCAAGATTCTCAAAAAAAAAAAAACATTTGATAGTGCAAACAAAGCCTAAGTGTTATTTTTCAGGGAAATCAATATCTGAATAGCTTACTTATAGTTGTCACATTGAGCAAAGACAGAAGAAAGTATTTTAACATTGAAAATACAGCTTTGAATTAACACTTTTACATGTGCAAGTAAGAAGCCATGTGCTTTCGAAAGCACATAACTTGATCTGTTTACCCTTTCTTTTCGATACCTGTGAGACAAATGTGATCTGAACTGCTACAGAATGAGACCTCGAATCACATTAGCGACAAATACCTGCTCTGGTGAGTGTCAGGCAGCCGTAATTGCAGCTAGATGTCCCAGGGTTCGGCTGCTATCCACAAGGCTCTTTTTCTCCATAACGTGATGCTGTTTGTGGTGTTTTTGCTTCAGAATTGCAGGTGATTACCAAAATATTTTTCCCTATAAAGGGTCTGTGACTTTGTTACCACACCGACACACAGAGAGAGAGAGAGGGAGAGAGGGAGGAAGCACAAAAATAGCAGGAAGTAGAGAGGGCAGGCCAGAAAAAATAAAAAAAATCAAGTAATGTGACAAGTTCATCTGAGGATAGTGAGGGAGGGGTGGAGGAAGTGTTTTCATTTTTTCGGCTATCACTCCGCCCACCTCCTTACTGCTTTTTTTCTTACTCTGTTTTCTCTTTGTACAGTGTTCAGGGCAGTTTTAATTTACAATAGTTTCATCGTCTCTAAAAAAATTACGACTCTTTGTTGACTGTGTTAATGAACTAAAAGTAGTCTGGCAAACAAAACGTGAGGTGCTTTGGAATGCAAATGTAATGTATAATCAAAATGGCATAAATAATCTCCAAATGTGTTTTCAGTTCAATCGTAGATGAAATAAAGACACATCAAGTGTGTGTTTTACTATTATTTATATTATTTTTTTGTTGTTGTTTACACCAATTATGGTGTTTTAACCTGTTTGTGTATATTTACCGTGGCATCCAAAAGTCTGAAAAACTAATTATAATATATATAATTTGAGAGTCTCATTCTTTTGCTCTTGATCTTGTACAGTATATTCTTCTCAGTCTTAGTCACATCTAAGGCTCAGTTCCTTCAGATATGGTAGACTAGGAGGAAGAATAGATTTGTATGTGGTGTACCACTTATCAGCCAACCAAGTAACAAACAACGATTATGAAGCTTTTTGCATCAGTTTTAGTGAGATTGTAGGGTTAATTGTCTTCTCCTGGCATAGGTTGGCAGGTAAAGCGCTGTTCTTTGTTTTGAAGGCCTCAGACGTATAACTTAGCAAAAAAGAGCATATTTACCTTCCGCCGTACTGTAAATAGCAAACCGCATGTTTGTATAGCCTCTGAAAACATTTTTTAAAGCTATTATGCAAACAGGTTGCATAAAAAGAAACAGTGGTCATGCACTGTCACAAGACAAACAAAGCAAATAAAACCAAGCAAAATCACTCGCACCCATGAAAAAAAATGTTTAATGTCTCATCGGACAGAAACAAAACACGCTTTATCATGGTGTCGGCAGATAAACAACACGTGCTGGAGGAAGATGAGGATGAGGAGGAGCAAAACGACATTATTGCAACACAAGAAAGTTAAAAATGAAAAGTAAGCATTCGAACGAAAATCAAATGCTGGAAATACCTGAGTGAGAGCTTTTCACGGAACGTCACGGAAGACTCCGGATGGGGTAAAAAGTGCGACTGTACTGTACAACGACCGAAAAAAACAAAACAGCAGGGAAGAAGAAAGAAGAGGTTTCCACGTCGCTCGCAAGACAAGGGGAAAAGCAGAGAGAGAGGTGTGCGAGCGAACAGTCCTTCTCACACGAGCCCCTGCCAACGCTGAGCAGATTCAGCTATGCCCTCCTATTCGCCTGCCCACTTCAGCCCCGCTGCCAAGAGAGCGAGAAAGACGGAGAGAGAGGTCACAACAGCATGAGAAAGGAAAAGAAAACAAGGCGGCGACTTTTACGACCACCTTGCGGCTCGCTCTTTGGCTTCGTCTGTTATTGTTGGGTTAGCTGCCAGTTGTCCATGTTTAATACCTCTATGGGTGTTGGCATGAATTTCTAAACACCATCACCTGGCTCGGGCCCGGAGGCGAGGAGTGGAACTTGGTCCAAAACCAAGCGAAATAAGCAAATCTTAACCTATCCCTCAGTAGCGTGGCGTTGCTTAAAGCAGCGACAGAAAATGTTGATATCAGGTACATGTACTTACTCAAAGTGCCAAATCGCGTCGAAGATATGACACGTGTCCTGAAAGAAAGAGTTAAGGCTCCCGAAAGAGTCTTTTGTCAGCATTTGGCATCTGTCCCAGTTACAAGCCTTTCGATTCCTGTTTTACAGAAGTCATTCGCAGCATCTTTAGCTGTCCTGCCATTGCCGGCATGTTTCATGCATTATACACTGATGTTTATCCATAGGCATTTGCGCACATCAACTTTTGTTCGTGCCTTTGCTATATGTGCATGTTCAAATTGAATAAAAAGTCTGGATCCTGAAAGAAAGTCCACGATTGTCAGCTTTTCCAGGTGATACCAATTCAAGCTTCTTTTTTTGAAAACTTTGAGTCCTTTTCAAAGAGTTCTTGCTGTGCCTAAGCAAGAGGGCAGAGTGAGAAAGTTAAACCCGATGCGCCAGGACAAAGAGAGCGAGACAGCGACTTGTCACAGCACTTGTGGTGAAAGTTTGCAGTAGCGCTGTACTATATCCTGCTCAGCTGTGGAGAAAGCGCGTCGCAGCCAGACCAGTGCAATAATCCAGTTTCACCCTGCCAAAAACTGTGCCGTCCCTTTTCCTGACGGGGCAGAGTTGGTGACAGAAAGAGAGAGAAAGATTTGCAATCGTCCTGTCTTCCTTTCCTTTCAGGCATTGTCATGGGCAGCACAGTGTGTGACGTCAGCACCCCCCCTTGCGTCATTTTGTTATTTGTCCATTTATTTCTCAAAGTACTGTCCTCTTGTCGCATTTTCTCCCACTTTTGCTCTGTAAACTCTCTGGAGGAAAAGAAAGAACCGTTTCTTGATGCCCGACTTGGGGAGAGAGAGAGGGACACGGATATAAATAAAGCACAAGAGCGCAAGTGAATAGAGAAAGAGAAGCTGCCCTTACAAATCTCTCAGTCTGTCTTCCTGCCTTCCGACCGGAGCGCTTGTAAAACTTTCAGCTGTGGCGTCCAGGGCCGGCCTCCATTGGCACCGGTTCAAAAAGAGAGCTGGCTGCGTCTAAAGCTCCCGCTGACTGTCTCGGAGGAAGACGAGCTCACAGAGAGAGAGAGAAAGGGGGTCAGGCTGGTACCCATGAGGAGGGTGTCGGTGCGGACAGTAGGTCAGGGTAAGGGGGGCAGCAGAGGTGCCAAAGGCAGTTGCTCTGGGAGTTCAGACAGGGAGCATGAACCAGAGTAGAAAGAGGACACTACATCCCAAAGTTCTCCATTACTGATGATGCTCTGAAATCTACACTCTTAAAAATAAAGGTTCCAAAAGAGGGGGTTTCACAACAATGTTCACAATGAATGTTGGCTTGACAAAGACTTGTTTGAAAATAGATAGATAGATTTCAAACAAGTTTCCCAAACATTTTATACAAGCATAAAAATTTCAGAGATGTAATTTTATTAGATGATGTTTCAGTGATGAATTTTGTACATTCTTTCTTTTTTCCCGTCTTTAAGAAGTTCCAGAGTACATGACATATACACTATGTTTGTGGTAAGATTTTTTAAAGGTTTCTTTGATGAATAGAAAGTTCAAAAGAACAGCATTTATTAGAAATTGTGAACTCTTTTGTAACATTAGAATAAATGTCTTCATTGCCACTTTTGATTAATTTAATTCTACCTTGCTGAATAAAAGTTTTTTTTTTTTAATCGTACTGATCCAAAACTTTTGAATAGTAGCCTAATGTATGCCAAAAAAAGGTTTTCTGAGTGCCCATGATGCCACTCAGATGGCAGCATCCAGGTCTAGTACATCTAGGACTGACTGCACCAACTAGGACATTGTCATTGAGATAAATGGGAATGCTGACAGATATCTCCTTCAGGTATATTATAACTCCTTTGGTCAGACTAAGCAATGTTTTGAAGCAGTGTTTAGACTCTTCTTAAACTTGTCTAATGTCTTAGAGTTGTATATTAAAAAGCAAGTAAAAATCCGATGTTGTTGGTTTTCTTTATTTCAGGGCTTTATTCCACCTTTAACAACTCAGTGCTACCTGTGACCTCATATGACAGTGCTCTAGATGGCAAATTGGCTCTGATAGACAGATAGTCCTGCATTTTTCTGGGAGTCCTCGCCAAATGGCCCCAACTGCCTTAATGACACATAATGGCTGGAGCTAAAGGACGGCTGCTGGGGAACATCCTAGGCACGTTACTCGAGTGCTGGGGGTACATTGCAGGGTCTAATAGTCTCTTCGGCGCCAGCAGCTGAAGGACGTGGCCTCTCCCACAGGAGCTATTACCCAGAGTCCCTCCACACTGATGTCATCCTGTGTAACGCAACGCTGAAGCTGCAGAGAGGACCAAAGTTCTCTTCACTTCCCCCATCTGTATGCAGTGACATTCATGTGAAATAAGGATATGATGAAAGCCACTTGCTTTTAGCAATACCGTCAGAGGCTTGTCACCTGTTTTGCAAGTGTATAATTGGGCAGGCTTTGGTGAATTTCAATGTAGTCCTTGCACATTTCTCATTTACAGATTAAATTAACTGAGCAAAAAACTTTGCAAGACGTTTCAGCTGGGATTTCTGTGGTTACATTGTTTGCATAAGACCTCTCCTTATATGACATTGTGCTGGAGCATTGTGTTTTTGTCTGTGCAAAAGTCAGCCTTGTTTGAAAATGTTGAAAAAGTTTTAAAAAGAAGGGTTAAAAAATAAGGTTTATAGGACTTACAGATAGATAGATTAAATTCTGGGCATTGCTAGGTGAATGTTAGGGTATTCTGGGGGTTGCTAGGTTGTTTTGGAGGTTGCTGGGTAGTTGCTAGGTTGTTTTGAGAGTTGTGGGGTTATTATAAGGGTGTTCTGGGGATTGCTAGGCGGTTGCTAGGGTGTTCTGGGGGGTGCTTGGGTGTTCAGTGGGTTGCTAGGTTGTTTTGGGAGTTGCTAGGGTGTTTTGAGGGTTGCTGGGTGGTTGTCATGGTGTTCTGGGGTTTGCTAGGGGGTTCTAGGTGGTTTCTGGGTTGTTTTGGGGGTTGTTGTGTGGTTGAAAGGATGGTATGGGGTTGCTAGATGGTTGCTAGGGTGATTTGCATTTACTAGGTTGCTGCTGTGGTGTTCTGTGGTTGCTAGGTAGTTGCTAGGATGTTCTAGGGGTTGCTAGTTTTTTTTTGGGGGGGAGGGGGTTGCTGGGTAGTTGCTAGGGCGTTCTAGGAGTTGCTGGGTGGTTATTAGGGTGCTCTGGGTTGCTAGGGCGTTCTAGGGGTTTCTGTGTTGTTTTAGGGGTTGCTGGGTGGTTGATAGGGTGTATTGCGATTTGCTAGATGGTTGCTAGGGTGTTCTAGGCATTTATCTGGGATTGCTAGAGTGTTCTAGTGGTTACTTGGTGGTTGTGAAGGTGTTCTGGGGGTTGCTAGAATATTCTAGGGGTTCCTGTGTTGTTGCTAGGGTGTTCTAGGCATTGCTTGGTGGTTGCTAGGTTGTTCTGGGGTTTGCTAGATGGTTGATGGGGTTTGCTAGGTAGTTAGTTGCTAGGGTGTTCTAGGCTTTGCTCTGTGGTTGCTAGAGTGTTCTAGGATACTGGGTGGTTTCTTACTATTTCAAGTCTTATCTCTGTTAAATTAAGTCTGATCACTCAGAAAAGTTCTAAAACACCTCTGCTGAATTAACTGAATGATTTTAGGTACTGTTCTTATTAGTAGCACATCCAGTTTTCAAGTAGATCATGTTGCAGTGCAACTCTTGAAGTAGACTTTCGTTTAAGACACTACATGTACATGTACCATTTATGCATAATTCATCAGCATGAGCATAAGAAATGGCACCTGAATGAGGTCTAATATCCACTTTGACAATCTTGCATTACAGGTCATGTTTTCAGTTTTCTTTCGGTGCGATGTCGGAGTTTCCTGAGGGCATTATCACATGATCTTTAAGAGTCGTTCTGGGTAATCAGTCCCTGACAAAACCGCAAAAGTTTGAGTTAACTGTTTATTGACCAGCTAGTGACAATTTGGCATAGTTATCACATTGCACAACAGGGGCCTAGCAAAAGTATAGACAAAGGTTGCAGGATGAAACGTTAAAAGATCAGACACTAACAAGGATACAGCATGTTAAAAGTTGATTAATAATTTTGTGAACACGCAAATGGTGAGGATAA
The DNA here is from genome assembly GCF_001515605.1 of Sinocyclocheilus anshuiensis. Lineage (NCBI taxonomy): Eukaryota > Metazoa > Chordata > Actinopteri > Cypriniformes > Cyprinidae > Sinocyclocheilus > Sinocyclocheilus anshuiensis. The sequence continues at coordinate 618,233 of NW_015544185.1, read as the reverse complement.
GTATTTATTTAATGTATAAACTATTGTTATTAAATTAGATTAAAAAAATTCACTTTTCATCTTATTAGCTTCATTACATTATTTCTGATCAGTTCTTTCTGTAGGAACATCATCTTAAGTATTAGTTTTCTATGTCAAGCATTACTGTAACATTGGTCACATTTTCTGAAGAAAATAAAGCAAGACACATTAACAACTACCCAGCAAAAAAGCGAGTTTTGCAAAGAAAAAACAATATTAACATTTCAACAGAAAGATAAAAATCTGTTTTCACTATAACCAAGCTTTTTTGAAAATACATCATTTTGAAATACATACACACTGGAAATTTTAACTCCTCAAGCGTTCTAGTGCTTTCACATGAGAATGCGATTGGATCAGTTTTGTCAATAAACTTATTGTTGCCATGGTCAAAATATTCATGGAGAAATCTGATCTTAGATCAGCGCTATGATGCAGTTTCAGTGGAGGGACGTTGGTAGGGCGCAGCAGAACATCGGGGGACATCTACGGTAAAGTGGCACGCTTTAAGTTGCTTTAGATACAAGTATCTACCAAGTGCATATTTATGGTTAGTGATCTGAATGAAATCTCTAACTCTGAACACCTTAGCAGCTGCATAGTAACACACTATAGTTCCTTAGCAACTGTGTAGCAACGCCCTGGCAAGCACCTAGCACACCCAAGTAACTTAAAAAAGCAAAACACTTAACACCACTCAGAACATCCTAGAAACATGCAAAAACACGTAGAATACCTTGGCAACCACAAAGCAAATACATAGAATACCTTATACTAGATAACCTTAGCAACTGCATAGCAATGCCCTGGTAACCACCCAGAGCATCCTAGTAACTCATAGTATCATGTTAAAAAACATTCAGAACTTAACAGCTGCATAGCAACACCCTGATTACAACTTTCTAGTAACTACTAGTAATTTTGCACTGAGAAATGAACTGCATAGCAACACCCTGGCTACCACCTACAACATCCAATTAACTAAAAAAGCAACACACTTAACACATAGTAACATGTTAAAAAAAACATTCAGAACTTAGAAGCTGCATAGCAACACCCTGGTAACAACTCAGAACAATCAACTAACTAATAGTAACTTTGCACTGCCCAGGAAACCAGCTGAAACACCATAGTAACCCCATAGCAACACATTAAATCCCCTCAGAACACCTCAGCAAAAACAAAGTAAAGCCCTGGCAATTGCTCAGAATACCCTAGCAACACCCTGGCAACCACCCAAAACATCCTAGTAAGTGAAGAGGAATATGCTAAAAAAACACTCAGACCTTAGAAGCTGCATAGCAACACCCTGGCAACCACCCAGAACATCATAGTAACTGCATAGCAACATGCTAAATAAGCGGAACTAGATTTGCACAGGCAAGCACTACTATAGTTTAAAATGGAGTTTCCTTCCTATACTATTACCCGGTGTTCTGGCAGAGGCCATTGCATCATGGGAAAACTCATATTCTGTGAAAGGAGGTCAGCAGGACACTTTCAGACTGTATTTTCCTCTGTGTGTTCATCTGCTGCTGGAACTAGCATTTGTTTTACAGTGAGGCAGTATCCTGTTGCCTTTGTTTAGTTTGAGCCACAGACTCACACACACACACACACACACACACACACACACACGTGTGCGTGTGTCCCTCAGGAGCGTGTGCACTCCCCTGACCCACATCTCCATGGGTTGTCCTGATTGTTTGTGTGTGAGTAATAAAGCCGCTGGAGTAAGGTCACGTCCTTAATAAGTAGCTGTTCTTCTGCTTCTGCATTATTTCACACATCAGTTTCAGTGTGTAAAGATCATAAACAACTTAAGTAAATATACATTTATAATATATGCTATCAGTTCTTGTTAGTCTCTATGTAAATATGAACCAAAAGAATATGTAATTTTTTTAACCTCAGAGGTTCAAGAGAAACATTTCAGTGCTCAGTTTTATTTGTTATAAACTGGTTATCTGGAAAATACTATACAGTTGCATCATAACCTGCACTGTCTCTTTAAGATCTTGAGCTCCACCTCTGAACCTCCTTGAGTTCACTGGCCCTCTGAGGGCATGATCTGTGAACGGGAAGAAGGCGGAAACAGCGCCATCTTGCCACCGGATGAAGCACTGGAGCCCAAACAGCTTCATTTCACAATAGAACATGATCTTTAGCCAGTTTCCACATTTAATTGATTGTATTTAACTATATCGCCACCTAGTGTCAGGGCAGGAAACATTTACATATAATGATACATATTAAAAATATAAATTACACATTTGAGTCTATATTTAATAATATATATTTAAAATGGCACCAATTCAAATCAAAATATGTGACAGCATATTTATTAATTGCATAAAATTAGATTATTAGATTTAATTAGCTATATCTAGCATTGTTGCTGCCTAGTAGGCAGGGAACATTTACTTAAATTTGATCAAATATTTCATTAAATTATACATATCAGTGTCACCATGGAGACACTATTATAATTTTATTAATAATTTGAATTTGTTTTTATTTTTATATTTTAAGTTTTAATTTTAGTTTAAGTTTTAATAATGTTTTTGTCATTTTTATTAGAGAATATTTATCTAATATGCATATATTATATACATACATTTTATGCAGGAAAAGGGAATGTTTTCCATGTTGAATCCTATTTAAACCCTGTAGAAGTGAATAAAATATTAACATAATAATAATAATAAAACCTTCATATCCATGTTATTTGTTAGCTACCCAGGTGTAAATCCTGACATTAATTCCAGGCATGGATTTTCTAAAACTATATTGTTAATATTGTCACTGGAATGTTGCACCATCTTTACTTGCCTGTAGGTGGTGCAATATGATCATTCTAACAATATATTCATCTTGAGTGATGAACATAAAACCTAACCCGGATTCTATGATCAGTTCAGTTATACAGAGGAAGTATTAAGCAATTAAATTAATTAACCCCTCATAGCACCTATTTTGTAATATGTTATTTGCCTGCTGATAATAACTGTCATGATATATGTCAGATGTCTGTCACAAAAATAAATAACCATAAATAATATGCATTTAAAAAGTCTACAGATGCATGCAGGCCATTAAGCATTATTATTTATTTATTTGTCATTATGATTATCATTTTATTAAAGTCTTAAAGTGTTGAGTTTAAAGTTTAATAGTGTGCAAAAAAAAAGCTGAATAATGTTTTAAAAAATAAGAGGTACTTCTAGACTAGTTATGAATTATTTTCAACATATTTGATTTTCAGAGATATATTCACACTATTCCAGCTTTTCTCAATGGCTGATCAGCCAGTGGCCTTCATGACCTGCTTTTGCACAAGCCAAGTGGAGCTAAACCAATAAGAGGAGTAAGCTCTACCGTTGAGCCCAGCGATAAGCTGCACATTCTGCAGGCTGCTTCAGTTCCAGACGCTTTTACACCCTCGTGACTGACAGATACTCTGGCCTGAATCTGCTGTAGCTTGAGGAGGTGTAGCCTGCTATCAAAGCACACGACACAAGTCTGATCTTTGATCACCGGACAATTTTCTTCAGAAAATGCAAAAATGAAATTATAGTATCTTTATGTTCAGCTATAGCAAAATCAAATGTTTGTTAAATGTGTCAGCAAGGGGAGTGTTTAGCAAAGAATCATTCAGCTAAATGTAAACATGACAACGAATCAAGGCAGCAGCAGGTGAGTTATAAATTCAGCAGTGAGGTGGATCATGTATAATTGTAAGAAATCCCAGTATTTACATTAATTAGACAAATGTGTATTAATATGTTGACTGGGTCTGTCCATTGACACATTTAGCATGCATGTTCATCATGCATGATGCTCAGGAGTAAATCTACATCACATGCAGGACAGGAAGAAGCTGATCTGGATGGCCCGATGACAATATTACATTATTTATTAAATAAACAAACAAACAAATAGAAAGCAACTGAGTAAAATTAAATGAATAAACAATCAAATAAAAGTTAATAAATAGAACTTAAATAAATGTAAATAAAGGAATAAAAATAAATGAATAAACAATTAAATCAAATGATTAATATATAAATAAAATGAATAATATATAAATAACGAGTAAAAATACATATAAATAAAATTAATATACAATAATAAATAAATAAATGTAAATTTCAAAAGAACAAACAAATACAAATAAAAAATCCATAATCATGCAACTATCTATTCAAATGATCGTTTTTTTTTTGTTGTTTTTCAGTGATTTCAATCAAGAGCAACTCATGATCTGTGAAATGCAATCTAAATACACTGGCATGACCTAATTGTGTCTATTTTCCCAAATGACATGTCAAAATGTTGAAAGATGTTGGACTTTACTTTATTACTATTATAACTATTAATTAAACTTTATGTGGATCTACTTCCATTTCCACTTGTAAAGGCAAAAGGTGATTAAAAGTGGTGAAAATGTCATTTCAACCTACATAAAAATCTTTAAGTTGACGTCCATTTGTCGATGACCCATCTATCTTCTCTTCTCGTATTATTTCTTCTGCTTCAGGTTCACTCGATGTGTGAGTTTGACAGATGGGTCAGTGGGAAAATCCGCTTAGCAACTTTCTGCTGATGGAGGTTCACTGAGTAAAGCTCCACACTTTCTTATTACTAGCTTCGAGTTGCTTTTGTTCAACTTTATCGGATACACTTTCAAGATAAAGGACATGTCTGCCGAAAAGGTGAGTGTTTTTTAATCGGTCGATTGCATAAAGCATGCTGTGGCTTATATTATTATTATTATTATCAGCATCCGAATACCTGTTGATTCACTGAAGAGAATTCAGAGATTGAATCATTCAGGAATTTCTGTTTTAAACTAGATCTGTCATCAGAATAGATTTAACGCCAATTAATAGCCTATATTTAATATCGATAATTAAAAAACATACCGAACACGCTGTCATTAGCATGTTGGTTGACGTCACTTGTCTAATTAGTGAGTTATAGTGAGGTCACTCCTAGTTTTACAGGAAAGTTCAGTGATTGAATATTTAGTGGATAATTGCAAAGCTACGTGCAATTTACCGAATCAAACACTTCCAGCCATGAATTTCAATGTTATTTATCACTTCAGTTCTGTTGCTTGTGATGGGAAATGCTAAATGGCTGTAAAATATTAAAGTTTTATATTTGCATAAACTAAAATAACTAGTAGGACTACTGCTCTTACTAAAACAACTAGTAGGAAATATTAGGCATTGCAGATTTATATAATATTTATATGGTGATATAGTCTTGTAGTGATCAAGAATATGTTTAATAGTTATGATGTATTTGATGTATTTGTAATTGAAATGATAGAATTATATTAGTGCTATCAAACGATTAATCGCGATTAATCGCATCCAAAATAAAAGTTTTTGTTTACATAATATATGTATGTGTGCTGTGTCTATTTATTATGTATATATAAATACACACACATACATGTATATATTTCAGAAAAATATGTTGTTTATATATTAAATATATTTATTTATAATATAAATTATATGAATATAAATATTGACATGTAAATATTTTCTAAATATATACTGTATGTGTGTTTATTTATATATACATAATAAATATACACAGAACACACACATATATTATGCAAACAATGTGCATTTGTATGCGATTAATCGCGATTAATCGTTTGACAGCACTAAATTATATATGTAAATATGTCTCATTCAGTCTTATTGAAAGTATAAAAGATGACCTACAAACACAACTTGAGTTCATTTAGACAGCACTAATAATTTAGTTTTTAACCTTATTTTTAAGCCTTATTTCAAACCTATATTTGGCAAATGTATATTTTTTGTTGTTTATTTGATGCAAACATGGTTGAATTAGGGTTTTTGTTTTCCTCCACACCTCATGACAGAGATTGACAAAGGTGACGTTATTAATAGCCTTATTCCGGCTGCGTCTTAAGTGGATCACACACGCTTACACACTCATACACACACTTTCAGACTCACAGACAGTCAGTACAGGATCCCACAGAGAGTGTCTCCTGTTTTAGGCCATATAAACGAGGGTGAAAAGATGTGTGGAAAGGTTTAGCTTACACATATTTGTGTAATAAAGGAGAATAACTGATAGATGGGAGGTTTTTCCATAACTGACTCCTGCAGCTTAATCACTCACAAACAGGACGAGTTGCATAATGTGGTTATGCATCAGATCACTGCTGTTATATCAATAGATCTGCAGTCTTATGCATCAAAAAGATATAACAAATCTCAATGTTATAAGTTAATTATTTGATCTAAATCTTCAAACGCATATATATATTTATATATTAGAAACAAATATTAATAATGTTTTTTTGGATGCAGTTTAATAAATAATGCTTTAAAAAAATCTTCAAATCCGAAGAATGTATGCATAATATATGTTTTTGGATGCAGTTTTACATGCATTTGTTTGCAGTTTTGTGCTTCAGATTTTTTCTTGCATCTTTTTTATATTTTTATATATTCCTGTACATAATAGCCTAAAATATCTTTCATGTATAACATCCTCCACATCAGACAGGTTGGTGAGCACGTTTCAAACATAAATATGACTATTTAGTATTTAGTAAATAAATTGCTCAGAGAACAAGGCACAAGTCGTACACATAAACTTGAATCCATTAAGTGTGCAGTAGGATGCACAATAAGTTGCTTTTGAATTACTTGAATAGGCTTAACAGTCACATTCAAATATATTCTTCTTTTTATTTGTTGCTTACACTTGCATTCTTACTGGTGAGTAATCTAACTTTCTAACTTTGATTACTTTTAATAATAGCTACTGTCCAACATGTCTATTTCAATAATGTAATTTTATAACTGCACACATCAGAATATTGCAGAAGCCCAAAAAGAAGAAGCCCGAGTCAACTCCAGCAGAGACCAACGGGACCGAAGCCAAACCCAAAAAGACCAAGAGCAAGAAGAGCGGCGATAGCTGCCCGGCCGCTCAGAGTACGGCAGAGAGCTTATGTCCTGATGTTACATCACTGCGCTTCTGTCAGTCTGTTTACACAACTCTCACAAACCTCCCTCACAGATGGAGAGAAGGTGAAGAAGAAGAAACTGGAGAAGGACAAAGAATCAACAGAAAAGGAGAAGGAAATAAAAAAGAAAGCGAAAAGTGCTCCAAAGAAGAAGAAGAGTAAGTGACCCAGTTTTTTTTAGTGTCATTTATATGATTTATATTATTATATTAAATTATGTTTGTTATTTATTTATATTATATATTATTATATTCTGAATTAGATTTTGTTTTTATATTTTTAGTTTTCATTTTAACTTTAGTTTAAGTTTTAATTTTGTCATACATTTTTTATTATTTTTTATTTTGCTTTCATTTAGTTTTGTTTTAGTTTTTAGTAATTTTTGTACTTCAAAGTCAAAGTCAAAGTTTATTTATAAAGCACTTTTTAAAAACAGCAAGTGTTTATCAAAGTGCTGTACACACATAAAATAATAAAAATATCAATGATACAAACAGTCAACAACACAAAAGAAGACAATAAGACACCATAAAGACAGTAAAAGAAAGCAGCTCTCACATAGCGTCAACTGCCAGACTATAAAAATAAGTTTTTAGGCTAGATTTAAAAACAGCAAGTGTTTGAGCCTGTCTAATGTCTGGCAAACTATTCCAGAGCTTCGGGGCCGCCACTGCAAATGCTCGGTCACCCCTGCTCTTCAACTTTACCCGTGGGACAACTAAAAGCAAATGGTCAGCAGACCTAAGTGCTCTTAGTGGAGCATACAGCTTGATCAAGTCAAAAAGATATTTAGGTGCTAAACCATTAAGATATTTAAAAACAAATACCAAAATCTTAAATTGAATCCTAAAATGGACAGGTAACGGTGAAGAGAGGCGAGAAAAGGGGTGATGTGTTCCCGCTTTCGTGTACCCATCAGCAACTTAATCAGGTCAGACAGATATTTAGGTGCTAAACCATTAAGAGATTTAAAAACAATAATAACTGAATCCTAAAATGGACAGGTAACCAGTGAAGAGAGGCAAGAACGGGGGTGATGTGTTCCCGCTTTCGTGTACCCGTCAGCAATCGAGCTGCCGCATTCTGGACCATCTGCAGTCTGGAGAGAGAGGCCTGACTAATACCTATATAGAGGCCATTACAATAATCCAAATAAAAATATGAACGATTCTTTGAAAGTCTTTAGATGACAGGAAAGATTTCACCTTGGTGAGTTGTCTCAATTGGAAAAAACTAGATTTAACTACCACATCCAGGCCTTAATTTCCTCAAGACACTGCAATAGGGGCGCTAAAGAGCAAGTATCTTTTCGTTTCAAAGGCAGATAAATTTGCATATCGTCTGCATAACAATGAAAATAAATACTAAATTTCCTACCAACACATTGTTCTAAGCGTGTAATCAAGATCTTATGGTCTACAGAATCAAATGCAGCCGAAAGGTCTAGTGATTTTAATGATTTTAATCATTCAAATGATTTTATTTCAGATAGTTGTCAAGGCAGCATTTCTTCAAATTCCAGTGCAGTTTCTGAAAACTGAAAGTTTTTCCAGTTTCAGTTTTTCATGTAATACTTATAGTTTATATCATTTCTGCTTTTTCAATTACCGAAAGATAGTTTTAGTTAAAAATAACAACACTGAAATGACCTTCATAAAATTGTTTTACTTTTGAAAAAAAAAAATAATAAAATAATAATAATAATTTAAACATTTTAAAAGTCTCTTCAAAAACTGATGAGAAAAAATAAACACAAATGAGACAATAACTGACATACAGTAAGAGTTTATTGTAAAATAAATTTACATTTATTAAAATGTACATGTATAGCAGCTCAGATCTTAGGAGAATTTGATGAGAAATGTTTGAGATCTCTAAATTTTTATTTCAGATTTTAATATTTTGAGCTCTGTTTGAAACATTAGTGAGATCTTTTCAAAACCTCTAGAGAACTGAAGTGAGATAACTGAAGTCCTTTTCTAATGAGAAAACGCAGGAGTCTCAATTTGCTCTTCATTTCGTCTCGTGGCTGTCTAAGAGAAACAACTGTGATACTAAAGACTGTTTTCTCTTTCCAACAGGATGATGGCGTGACATTTGAAAAGCAAACTGAACCAGATTTTCTATACTTGAGCACTTAAATGTGTTTATTGCAAAACAGGTTCTACAGAAGATGACGACGACGAAGAGGATGATGAAGAGACCACTCCTCAGAAGAAGACAAAGAAAAAAACTTCAAAAGAAACTTCTGATGGAAAAGAAAAAGACAAGGAAAAAGACAAGAAGTCCAAATCAAAAGGTGTCCTCTGTTCACAGGAACTTTAAAATACAAAGCACTTTAAACTTTCTATTATGAGATATGATGTTAGTTTAGTTAGTTTCAACAATACCTGCTAACTTGACTTATTTATGCTTGCTTTATGTGAACATTAAGATGTCAAAGAGGACGCAGACAGTAAAGGAAAATCTAAAGCCAAGAAGAAGGAACCAGCCTCCATGTTTCAGATCAACAGAGACAAGCCTGAAACCAAGAGTAAAAAGAAAGGTAATGTTTTGAGACCTCTTCTATATACATGTCTGATTCAGAATAATACATATGTTTGCAAATGTGGCGTGAAGCAGCTGCTAAATCTGAGAGTGAAGAGGAGAGCGAACCAGAAACCAAAACCAGCAAGATGAAGAAGAAGAGCAGCTCAAACCCAGTGTCCATGTTTCAGACAGGAGGGGACAAAGACAAGGACAAAGACAAAGACAAGGACAAGGACAAAAAGACAAAAAAGGCCAAAAGTAAGCTCTGGTCCTTTCAAGACATTATGGTATACGCAATTTACTTGTTGACATAAATCATATAATAGCTTCAATGATAAAAAAAATCTTTCATGTTATTTTTATGTATACACACAATTATATCACCATAAACAGTTCATCGAATAAGTAAATAATACATAAATAAATTGATAAACAAATAAATAAAATAGCACCTGCATGGCATACGTTGTATTTTTTTCTGAATAGCAAAAAAAAGATGTTAAGGGACCATATGGAAGTTTATACCATGCCATAGTGTGAGGAAATTGAATATTAATTGTTATTATCTTTGTCTGAACTGAATTGTTTCCATAAAATGGCAGTCTAATTTTAAAGGGGTCCTATTATGCGAGCTTTGTAATTTTGCAGAACTTTTTTATGCTCAAACAGCAACATTACAGACTAACTAAAGTTGAAAAAGTGAAAAAGCATAATAGGACCCCTTTAAGGGTGCTCCGATTAGGATTTTTGGAGCCAGTCACCGATCGTCGATCACCGATACCGATCTTTTTGAAGCTTTTTTTTTTATCTTGTCGAATTATTTATAGTGATGCTCCAATCAGGATTTTTACAGACATTCATTCAGAGCCTGAATTTCATTTTTGAAAATGGGGGAATTCCCTCTTAGGTGACTCTTGTGGGGGATTTTTTCATTTGAGGGGTGGAGGGGAGGCATTTTTTAGACATTTTCAAAAATATAGAATGATCTCACCTAAATGTTTGATCATGCAGTGCATTTTTGCTTTTACAATGGGGCAGTTGTTGCACAATAGCTTACACACAGCACAAGCCTGATTTGGTGAGCTGTATGTTAGACGGCCTTATGTGTGCGCGCTTTGAGTGTGCATGAGACCGCAGATTAAAGCGATTATCGGCTGATGGCGATCGGTAGACGATCAATCAGAGCACCCCTGTCTAATTTGATTGTTTCTCATCCTCAGGTCCTGCTAAAGCAGAAGAGACTGAAGACTCTGATTCAGAAGTGACAAAGAAGAAGAAAAAGGGCAAAGGGAAAAAAGGCAAAAAGGTGAATTCATTATCTTCCACATAATTCTCATTCCAGCATTCATTTATTATGATTTTTTCTCTAGTAACAACAGTGCACAAGTGTTTTTTGGCTGCAAACTACATTATCATGGGAAACGTTTCTAAGATTACCGCTCTTATTCCTCTGAAGGAGGAGCGAGCACCTTCTCCTCCCATCGAGTTTGACAATCTGGAGGAGTTCGTTCTTCAACCTGCACAACAAGGCGTCACAGTAAAGTGCAAAGTGACCCGTGACAAGAGAGGCATGGACCGAGGCCTTTACCCAACGTACTACCTGCACCTTGACAACGAGAAGAAAGTACTGTGACATTTGTTTTTATCTGTATATGTGGTGTGCATTTTTTGAAAGAAGGCTCTTATGTTCACCAAGGCTGCATTTATGTGATCAAAAATACATTAAAAGCTGTAATATTGTGAAATATTTTTATATAATTCAAAATAACTGGTTTCTATGTGAATATTTTAAAATGTAATTTATTACAGTGATCAAAGCTGAATTTTCAGCATCATTCCTCCAGTCTTCAGTGTCACATGATCCTTCAGAAATCATTCTAATATGCTGATTTGCTGCTTGAGAAACATTTATGATTATTATCAGTGTTGAAAACAGTTGTGCTGCTTCATATTTTTGTGGAAATAGTGATACAATCAGGATTTATCTTTGATGAATAGAAAGTTCAAAAGAATGCATTCATTTAAATAGAAATGTAGATAGACATAGAAATATAGATGGACATCTTTTCTAACATTATTTGACTTTACTGTCACTTTTGATCAATGTAATGGATCCTTGCCGATTAAACGTATTAATTTCTTTAATCTTTTTTTTTTTTTTTTATACCAACAATATATGGGCTAATAGATGTCAGTAATTTTAGCTTTGCAAACTGGAGTAATATGATTTTTGATCGAACACATATTTCTGTCCATCTTATATCCAGGTATTTTTGTTAGCGGGAAGGAAGAGGAAAAAAAGCACAACCTCTAACTACTTGATCTCCATTGACCCGACTGACCTCTCCAGAGGAGGAGAAAACTTCATTGGGAAGCTGAGGTAAGTGGGTTTGCATACCATTACCATTATAGCTGCTCCTCTTGGACTCTTTTGTAGGTCTATAACACAGTCTCTTTGATGTAAAGGTTATTTGCATATATATTTCAGGTCAAATCTGATGGGTACCAAGTTCACGGTGTTTGATAATGCACTGCATCCGGACAGAGCTCTGCCGGACATGTCTAACGCGCGACAGGAATTAGCAGCTATTATCTATGTAAGGCAACATCCCCTTACTGCTGTAGTTTTAGTGGAAGCACTAATCAATTATTCAATGCATGCTATATTTCATAACATTCATTTGATATTGCATTGTGGCTTTAGGAAACAAATGTTTTGGGCATGAAAGGACCAAGGCGAATGATTGTAATTATTCCTGGCATGAACAAAGATGGAGAACGAGTCCCCATACGGCTCCGTAGTGTAAATAAAACACAAATAAATTAATGTTTAATATTTACTTTTTTTATTTATTTGATATATGTATTTGTTAAAATGACAACCGAATATACTGCTTCCCAACAGGAAAATGATGGCCTCCTCATTAGACAACAAAACAGAAATATGGAAAACTTGACAGAGCTGCGCAATAAGACGCCAGTGTGGAATGAAGAAACGGCGTCACACGTGTTAAACTTCAACGGCAGAGTCACACAGGCCTCCATCAAAAATTTCCAGATTGTGCATAACAAAGACCGTAAGTAACTCAACCATATCTCTGCAGCTCCAAAACATAAGCTACTGTATATTTGTTTTTAGATTTCTATTAAGCTTTTTTTGTCAATTTTAATTTTAATAATTGTAGTATTTAAACTTTTATTCCAGTCAGTTGCCAAATCAACATTTCTAATTGCTTGATTTTTTTTTAAGTTACATTTTTTTTTTAAATCTAATATTTTAATTTGTTATTTCAGCTTTATTTTAATTATTGATCATTTTTAATAGGTTTAGTTAATAATAACAACACTGGTACTGTGTTAGTAGAGCATGGTGCTAATAACAACATGGTCATGATAACCTGTATACTTTATATGCTCTGTAATACGTCTTGACTAAAAGTGTCTGCCAAATTTGTTAATGCAACATACTGTATGCCACAATGCAATGCACTTGATCTCACCATCCATTTCCAGTGTGACAAATGTACCACAAATAATATCAGCAACTATTTTAATCTCTTCATTCATTAGTAATTACAAAAAAATGTATTATTGGTACACAAAAATGGATTAGAAATCCAAAATAATCATATTTTAAGATGTGACACCTTGAATTAAACATGCAAAATGCTCAAGTGTAGAAAACCATTATTTGAAATGCTTATTGTTCCATGTTGCATACTGTTTCACTATTTGTATGTAAAAGTATGAAGTGTGCAGTATACACTGTGCAATATGCAGTGCCAATCAGCAGTCTGAACAGCTTGATGTTGTAAAATATATTGCAAAATAATAATCAATGTTAGTATTTGTATGTTGGCTAAGTAAATAAAGCATTACATCACCCTGTTTTGTGCTACATTTCAGAGGACTACATTGTGATGCAGTTTGGGAGAGTAGCAGACGATGCCTTCACTCTGGACTATAGGTATCCTCTGTGTGCGGTACAAGCCTTTGCCATCGCTCTCTCCAGCTTTGATGGCAAAATTGCCTGCGAGTAAAAGCGTAAAGACGTCTGTGATTTTGTCATATGCAACAAATGGGAAATGTTCTCACTCAGCATCAGCTCAATTCACGACGAGAAGACCAAAACCCATAAATCTGTAAAATAAAGCCACCATTGCTTGTGGGGTTGCATGATTTTACATGCTGGTGATATCCGCTTGGGCTAAAATCAAGTTATGGTTGTATAATGGGTGTACTGAGAAGGGAGGAAGTGTGTTGAGGTGTTTGAAAGATGTAAATGACCCCTGGTGGTGAGGAGATCACGTTAGACGTGGCGTTTGTTTGAAAAGGGAAAAAGAAACAATGGATTGTGTTTTATTTTTAGGTTATGCATACAATGCAATTAGGAAAAATGTGTTTTAACATTGTCTGCTTCACGTTTTAGTAAACCTGGTTAAAATCTGTGTTATCTTATACTAGTAACATAAATAGAAAAAAACACTTTGTTTATAGCAGGGGTGCCCAAACTCGGTCCTGGAGGGCCGGTGTCCTGCAGAGTTTAGCTCCAACCCTAATCAAACACACCTGAACCAGCTAATCAAGCTCTTACTAGGCATACTAGAAACTTCCCGGCAGGTGTGTTGAGGCAAGCTGGAGCTAAATTCTGCAGGACATTGGCCCTCCAGGACCGAGTTTGGGCAGCCCTGGTTTATAGGAATAGTTCACCCAAAACTGAAAATTTGCTGAAAATGTACTGACCCTCAGAGCATCCAAGATGTTGATGAGTTTGTTTGTTTGTAGGAACAGATTTGGAGAAATGTAGCATTACATCTCTTGCTCACCAGTGGATGCTCTGCAGTGAATGGGTGCCGTCAGAATGAGAGTCCAAACAGCTGATAAAAACATCACAATAATCCACAAGTAATCCACACCCCTCCAGTCCATCAGTTAACATCTTATGAAGCAAAAAGCTGCGTGTTTGTAAGAAACAAATCCATTATTAGGGCATTTTAAAACCGTTACTTCTGGCTAAAGTTCATAATCCATAATATTTTATGGAAGCGTTTCCTCCAGTGAAAAAAAAGTCCAACTCCTGTTGTCCTCTCACATCAAAATCCACCCACATATTTGTTTTGGGCTGTTTTCACTTGCAAATGGTGTTTGATCTGTGTATGTTTCTTTTCTTATTCAGACGAGACGACATTTTCACTGGAGAAATCAATATTCTGGATAGAGGACTCTAGAGGATTTTAGCTGGAAGCAACAGTTTGAAGTTAAAAACATCTAAATGATGAATTTGTTTCTTATAAACACACAGCTTTTCACTTCACAAGATGTTAACTGATGGACTGGAGTGGTGTGAGTTACTTGTGGATTATTGTGACGTTTTTATCAGCTGTTTGGACTCTCATTCTGACGGCACCCATTCACTGCAGAGGATCCATTGCTGAGCAAGTGATGTACAGTAATGCTGAATCTCTCCAAATCTTTTCCCATGAAGAAACAAACTCATCTACATCTTGGATTGCTTGAGCACTGTGGGTGAGTACATTTTCAGCAAATGTTCGTTTTTGGGTGAACTATTCCTTTTACAAAGGGGAAAAAAACATTTCTCTGTATTATTGGCAGTTGTGCTGTGTTTTGTGTGTGTAACCGTGTAAGAATGCTTGTCTGAG
Source organism: Sinocyclocheilus anshuiensis (assembly GCF_001515605.1). Lineage (NCBI taxonomy): Eukaryota > Metazoa > Chordata > Actinopteri > Cypriniformes > Cyprinidae > Sinocyclocheilus > Sinocyclocheilus anshuiensis. Next base: position 602,993 of record NW_015544185.1, on the reverse strand, counting down.
AGCAAGCAGGAAAGAGGGTGTCTGTGCAAGTTTGCCGAAAGCCCAAGATTAAAGCAAGGTCCAGGTTTATCAACGCTGATAGTAAATTTCAGATTTTTGCACATGCAATATCATTTACTGATGCTTGGAGTATGTCAAACACCTCAACCACTCATGCTGTTTCTTGCTTACTCAAGCAAAGATGATCTGGAATAATAAGTGTCATACAGGAATAATGTGTACTATCACCTGATGCAGATGCAAACACTTGACGTTTGGTGTTTAATTGTTTGTTTCTCCTTGTATGTGTCATTGTAGTTTATGTATGATTATTTGTGTTACATAGGATGTATTTGATAAAAACACATAACTGTCTTAATGCGTGCAGACAAAGGTCATGTTCTTCCGTTTTTATGTAACCCCTCTCTCCCGGGTCCTCACCGCCACACCTCGTTCATTATTAGGGCATTTTAAAACCGTTACTTCTGGCTAAAGTTCATAATCCATAATATTTTATGGAAGCGTTTCCTCCAGTGAAAAAAAAGTCCAACTCCTGTTGTCCTCTCACATCAAAATCCACCCACATATTTGTTTTGGGCTGTTTTCACTTGCAAATGGTGTTTGATCTGTGTATGTTTCTTTTCTTATTCAGACGAGACGACATTTTCACTGGAGAAATCAATATTCTGGATAGAGGACTCTAGAGGATTTTAGCTGGAAGCAACAGTTTGAAGTTAAAAACATCTAAATGATGAATTTGTTTCTTATAAACACACAGCTTTTCACTTCACAAGATGTTAACTGATGGACTGGAGTGGTGTGAGTTACTTGTGGATTATTGTGACGTTTTTATCAGCTGTTTGGACTCTCATTCTGACGGCACCCATTCACTGCAGAGGATCCATTGCTGAGCAAGTGATGTACAGTAATGCTGAATCTCTCCAAATCTTTTCCCATGAAGAAACAAACTCATCTACATCTTGGATTGCTTGAGCACTGTGGGTGAGTACATTTTCAGCAAATGTTCGTTTTTGGGTGAACTATTCCTTTTACAAAGGGGAAAAAAACATTTCTCTGTATTATTGGCAGTTGTGCTGTGTTTTGTGTGTGTAACCGTGTAAGAATGCTTGTCTGAGAGCAAGCAGGAAAGAGGGTGTCTGTGCAAGTTTGCCGAAAGCCCAAGATTAAAGCAAGGTCCAGGTTTATCAACGCTGATAGTAAATTTCAGATTTTTGCACATGCAATATCATTTACTGATGCTTGGAGTATGTCAAACACCTCAACCACTCATGCTGTTTCTTGCTTACTCAAGCAAAGATGATCTGGAATAATAAGTGTCATACAGGAATAATGTGTACTATCACCTGATGCAGATGCAAACACTTGACGTTTGGTGTTTAATTGTTTGTTTCTCCTTGTATGTGTCATTGTAGTTTATGTATGATTATTTGTGTTACATAGGATGTATTTGATAAAAACACATAACTGTCTTAATGCGTGCAGACAAAGGTCATGTTCTTCCGTTTTTATGTAACCCCTCTCTCCCGGGTCCTCACCGCCACACCTCGTTCTCATTCCGAGTGGGTCTCCAACCTGGGTCTCCGGCATGGGAGGCGGACGCACTAACAAGGAGGCTAAAGACTGCTGCCTCTAGCATCAGTCGCTAGTGCGTCTCTTGAGATCAGTGGAGTGAGGTTTACCTGCACTGCACCTACTCGCTGGCCTCCGTTACACTCACCCCCCTAAGCCTCACTCCCATCCGGGTCACGGCACCAATGTAACCCCTCTCTCCCGGGTCCTCACCGCCACACCTCGTTCTCATTCCGAGTGGGTCTCAAACCTGGGTCTCCAGCATGGGAGGCGGACGCACTAACAAGGAGGCTAAAGAAAAATCCAATACTTTGAAATGAAATAAGTGTTTGTAAAAATGTGCTTCGTTTAAGAGTTTGGTTTCTGGGTGTTTGATGGATGCGTGAAAGGTTTTGCTTATGACAATTCAGGTTGCCAAGTCAATATGAAATAAAAATGTACTTTCTTGCACATTTCTGGTATTTTTGTGCATGTTTCATTTATACATTTTTTGAATTGCTTCTCTTTGACTCTGAAATAACTTTCTTTTTCACTTGATGCCACCGAAGCAGCTTTAACATTGAAAACTGATGTTTACCAAATAGCTATTTAGACAATGTTTTAGGCTTTAACATTAATTTAATGCTGCTTAGTTTTTGTTTCATAAATGCCACCGCAATAATAGCAAATTACAGTAGATTTGAAAAATTATAATGAGTTGTGAATGCTGATTTATAATGAGTTTAAATGTCTTTCTAAATCTTGTAAGGTAAAAAAAAAAAACAGATCTTAAAAGATAAAGTCATTGCATGAGGCTGAATGAATGAACAATATAACAGAATTAAAGTCTCGATGGGGATCTCTCTTTAAACCTTCAGCCTCAGGCTAGACCAGACGATCTGTCACAGCCTGCTGGGTAGGTTGTTCAAACTTGTAAGTCTCAAAAAAGTTTACCATGTAGAGTTGCTGTGATAATTTCAACTACTTCCTCATCTTGTCCCTGTAGCTTTTTGTAACCCTTGGAATATTTTAACTTTACTTTGCTAATCTTTACTCTGGACTGTACTCTGTTTCAGGTTTGGCCTACAGACGGAGCTCTACGTTGTATGTTAAAGCAGCATACATGCATTATAATCTTAGGCTCCATTCCAGCATATTACATCACTGAGTATGACTGTTTTGCTCCCCTGAGATGGTGGTTGTGGTGAAGAGGTTTCGCTGTTCACACTCATCGCTCTGGAATGCTGAATGGATTCTATTAGACTTGCTGAACGATGAAGAGGATGATGATGATGGCCTTCTAAGGGACTGAGAATCGTGCAGTATATGACCTGGCAATAAAATCACTTGGTTTTACAAAGTGTTTTAAATACAGTGATAAGCTCATGTATAAGCTCAGTTATATAGATGTTTTAAATGATTATTAAAAAAAACAACAAAAAAAAACATTAGAAGTAACATTAAGTCTAGTACTGAAAAAGGATTTTATCAATTATTCCAAGTTTTGTCTAAAATTTTGAACCTAGTTTTTATTTTCAGTAAATGAGTACATAAGTACTTATTTTAATTAGCAAATTTTACATATTTTAACATATTTAAATTGGCAGTTTTTAAATAATTATTCAAAATTTTTTGTCTAAACTTTTTTTTAACTCTATTAGTTTTTATTTTCAGTAAATGAGTATATAAGTACTTATTTTAATGAGCATATTTGATCTCTTTGTCTTCTTCTTTTTTAAATTTTTTAATACATATTTTAACATTTAAAGTGGCCCTGAATTTTAAAATATACATTCAGAATTTCCAAAACAAGTATTTCTTAAATCCACAAAAGCAAAAGACTATTAATTAACTTACTAATTAACTAAACATTGTAAATGTTACTAGTCTAATTAGTTAATGAACGTTAATGCACAAATTCATTGTTTGAATATTTAGAAAAACATGCAATACCAGATTACGTTCCAGATATGATCTACTCTGCGCTATTTGTTATTGATAAACGTAATTACATTAATCTAAACTTGGTATTTATAACTCAATGTACAGTACCTCAAGTACAGCTTTCCTCTTTTCTTCTCTGTGGCCCAAAGTGGGCGGGCCTTTGGAGAAGTCCCCGCCTCCAGCCGTGTTGATTGACGCGCAACGGTGGCCCCTCCTTAAACGTTTTCTCCCCCTCCTTCGTTTTCCACTGAAGTGCGTGAATTTCATACCAAACCCATACTTCGCATTCCACCTTTACTGTCAAACCGGGAGAAATATTACTAAAAACAACAGAGCACCAAGATAAATATAACTTTAAAGAAATAAACCTCGTCCAGTTCTATCGGTAGAGGTGTTTGCCAATAAAGGTGAGTTTTAGATTCACTCGTTCCCTTTGTCTGGTCGCGTTTTTCATGCCGCTCTAGCGAAGTTTTCAGATCTTTGTCATATTTCGCATTTTTCCTCGGAACTCCCTGCGTTGGGTGGGATGAGGGACAGAATTCCGTGTGGATATGCTATAATTGTGCGTGTGTGAGAGCGAGGGAGCCGATTTTAGTGCGATAGCCCAGAACTTTTTGCCTTTGAATTAGACTTTTAAGTTAGATACATTATCGCAACTAACGCTTCCATTATTGCACGTCGAAAATGTCCTGCTCGTCTGCACAGGCTCTTAGTTACTCGCATAGCAGCATTTCCCAAACACTTGTGATTGAAAATAAGGAAAGAAGTTTTGTTGTTCCAGAGAATTGTCAGAGAGAAGCGACAGAAGTGTTTGGAGAGATCGCTCACCCCTTTTTCTACGTTATCAGGTAAGTCTGACTATGTTTGTTTCACTTGACAGGCTCAATACGTTTACTGGATTTAATATTTACTGATTTCTGTGAGGTTATTAGTGAGGTGAGTTTAAGAGCAGAGAAGTATATGCATTAAAAGTTATGTTGTTCATTTACAAAGTTATGTTTTTTTCATTACACACTCTAAAAAAATGCTGGGTTGTTTCATCCCAACCTTGGGTCAAATATGGACTAACCCAAGTGCTGGGTTAAAAACTTAATTTAAAAATGTATCCCATTCCCAACATTTGGGTTAGTCTATATTTTACCCAAAGTTGGGTTGAAACAACCCAGCATTTGTTTAGAGTGCATGTGAAGTGAAAAAATGATTGTGAAGAGTTAAACTGACTTAACCTATAGAAATAGCGTAAAAAAATTTATTGTAAAACTGCTTGATATGATAACTGATTACTTTGGAAACTGTCATATTTGCCTTCAGGCACTTTTCATATTGAATATCAAAACCGAATTAAATATTTGTATGTTTTTGTATGGACTTTTGTTATCTTAATGTCTGTAAACTCTCTGTTATACTATAATGACGTTTTTTTTTTTTTTTGAATTAAAAACTATTTTGGTTCCTCAGGTAAAGCAGTGACGTTGAGTGATCTTCCCGCCCAAACAGCTCAGATTGAGCGTTTCGATATTAAAGGGGTCATATGATGCGATTTCAATTTTCCCTTTCTCTTTTTCAAAAAGGCGGGGCATAGAGGAGAAACAATAATGTACAGTATGTGGAAAATAATGTGTTTTTTGAACTTGAAACCGCATAAACACATTTCATTACACCAAATACACAAAATAATGTTCTTTTTAGCAGCATCATATGACCCCTTTAACCCTTCTATGGTTTAAAGAGAATTTTGACCCTCTTTGGTGTCCTATCCTGACTTTGTGACGTTTTCAAGAATATCTAAACAAAAAATAAAAACAGTTTTGTCTAAATGTGTTTTAAATGAAAATAGCCTTTTCTCATCATTTAATTCAATTCACATTTATTTGTATAGCGCTTTTCACGATACAAACCGTGAAAATCGTTTGGTCTTTATGGTCAAATTTGTTGAAGAACCAATCATGGCCTTTGGTCTTTAAGATGTTATTCAGCTTTAAATAGTTTCTGTGAATCTATGAAATAATAAAAAAAAATCTGTAAGCAGATTAAGCACCTCCCTAATTTAAACATTAATGAGTGTTTTTAGACCCTCGTGAATTTGATTTTTTTTAAAGTATCACAAATTTGACTGAGGGATCCCAGGAGGATGCAGTTTCTTAGGACAACAAGCGGGTTAATGAATTCTCATTTTATCAAACATTTTCATCTCATCTGTCTGAATTTGCCATTTACTGTTTTTTGTCCCCCAGGGTTAGTTGGTGAGACCCAAGTATTTTGAGTTCTGTCCTCCTCATGAATATGTAAATTCGTTTTTAGTTTGCTCCATGCATATGTAAGTGTTTTTAATGATGCTCTGCACATTTTTATTGTTCCTCTGAGTTACTATTAATGGACAGGTTTCGTTGAACAGAAATGCTGCACTTCAGGTTGAACTTAATCAGTTCAGCCCAAACTGCCTCTTCAGGTTCAGCTGCTTGATTAGGTTGTCTTATGTTTTACCTCATTTTAGAAAGGTTGGGCTTCTCAAAAAAAGTTTGAAATATAGCTAGATATAGGTCGGGTTGTGTTCAGAAGTGATTGTTGTTGTAGCTCCTTAAAGAGACTGTACGTAGACCAGATGTTATGGTGGTTTTTGTTTAGTCAAAAGTGAAAGTAACTAAATTGTACTCCAGTTTATTTTCTCCAATTTTTTGGTTTACATTTAGATTTTGAGCCAGATCTCAGCCAAATCTTCTTCTTGCTCGTGAGTCCAAAACATCTCATAAATGTATTGAGATTAGGGGTGTGCGATATATATCGTCTGTAAAAACATTAGGAGTCAGCTGTCTTCGGCAGTCCTTAAGGTACCAGCACAATAACACACTCAGCAAAATATTGTCTAATTATCGTTATCGATAAAATCCCATAAAATATCGAGATATCATTTTTTGTCAATATCGCACACCCCTAATTGAGATGTTACCCCAACCCCATTATCTGATCAACAACAAATGAACCCCACATCGGAGGTTCGGCTTCTTTACTAAATGTCTCGGCTTCTTAACTAAGTCGGTTACAGGAAGTTTAGTCTAGTTTGGCTTGTGACATGCACTCCAGGCAACCTGTCCTGGTATTTGCCTCTTACGTGATATGTAAGTCACTTTACTGTAAGCATCCGCGGTACGGAAATGTCTTTTGAAAAAAATATTCCTCGGGTAAATATGTAAGCTCAAGCCCGCTAGTATTAGTGTTAGCTGTCCCTTATGCGATTTTCAGTTTCCAATATTGAAGATCACAAGGCATGGATTATATAATGCTGAATTTACACATAATACAAGTTAAAGATTACAAAAGCACATTTCTGAAATGAAAGTATTGTTTTACACAGAATTCTGAAACGGAGCATGTTTTTTCCATTGACCAGGTTTGCATTGGAACGGAGGTGATTTTTTAAATATTAGTTTATACACAATTGTAAAAACATTTTCCTGGTTGTTTTGAGGGCAACACATTTTAAGCAAACATACTTTTTTTTGGTGAATTTAAACAGATGCCGCATGTTTATGCCACATTTGTTGTTCAGCTGCAAATTTGCTGTTCTCATTTTTTTTTTTCAGACATCACAAACGAACCCTGAACTCCCTCCACTGTCAGGCTTTGCCGAGCGAGGACGCATCATTTCAACGTCTGCTTTTGCTCTCTCGCGTTAAATAGAGCTTTACTGTTTAATAAGCTAACAAATCAGTTTTAATGATTTGTTTGTTCTTGCTCTGAGCTCTCAATCCCGTCCCCAAACAGGTCCTGAAATTTACAATCATCTCCAAGGCATTTCTAGTGGCTCTTGATGCAGAAAGTCCAGAGCGTATCCTCCTTAAGAGATCAAGCGTGTACAATCGGAGCAGATTGTTTGTGCCATATGTGTTTACGTTGCTGGCCAGTTGACAGTTCCTTTAGCTGGTTTGTGTTAAGGGCCCAGCTGAGAGCGTAATGAGCCTCTTTCCATTTGTGCGGACTGAAGCGGCCTTTTAGCACCCGCCGCAGAAGTGGCTCTCCAAATGGTGACCACTTACCTGTCTGTCAACAGAGCTCTGAACAAATATCTAGCTGTGTGCGTTTTCAAGCATTTGAGAGAGAGAACATCTCGCATGATGCACTGCCGTCTGGCCTCCTCACCGCTCCGTGTTTGCAGAAGGAAACATTTTATACGGTGTTCAGTTCCCCAAAATTAAATTTTTCCCTTTCAAATTAAAGTCCTTTTCCACGAAGGAGCCTGCGGCAAGACACAAGCCAAGGCACACACAACGTGTCGCTATGCTTTATTAATTATGATGGAGAGGCGGCCTATGAAAGCGTGTTTACATTGCGCTGAAAATTAATGCCCGCTCTCGGGACACTTGTTTACATGCAATTCCTGCGCGAGGCATTGGCAGATAAGACTTTTTGTCTTCTCCGTGGCCGTTTGCGACTCGAGGGAGGGGCGAGCTGTGGGCTAGAACAGTGTAGCCTTTGTGTCTGTCTGTCTGAAGTTGCTAAACTTTCCAGTTGTTCTTGAAACCAACTGTTTGTGGCAGTGCACCGGGGTTCACACGGCAGTCAGCTATGCTAATGCTATAGCTATGCTATCTAATCTAATAATCTGAATTGGAAAAAGGAAGGCAAGCTGAGTATTTTTGGCCTTCTGTCTAGTGGTTGCTTTTATTTGTCATTCTTTGTTAAGAAGCTCTTTCATGTGATGGTTATCAGAGTGTGATAATCATTACAGTGAACATTGTTGCTGTTTTCGTCATGTCATATCACATTATGAATTAACTTATACTTAGTGCTCATACTTAGGATTAGTCATTTAAAAAAAACCTAAGTGTTAATGGAATTTACTCACACATGTTGTTCCAAACCTGTCTGACTTATGGAAGATATTTTGAAAAATTCAATATTTTTTTTGAACCCCATTTAGTTTTTGAAATATCATTTTTTTTCACAGAAGAAAGTAAGTCAAGACATGTGGGTGAATAAATGATGACAGAATTATCATTTGTGAGTGAACCACCCTTTTGATTTTGATGTGTAACTCGTCTCACACCATTTGTGCTACGGAGATTGATGATGTCTCATATAATGCGGCATATTAAAGAAATGTGTGGTATTAGTGTCAGGGAACAGACTTATGATTTTCAACTTGCATATAATGAAAGGGATGAAAAATTCCCCTAAATTTACATTGAATGAGGGACTCTTCGACTTGGACCAGTACATTACTACCTAGCAATTACCCAAAACACCCTAGCATTGTGTTTTGCAAGAGCCACATACTTTTCTTAACAAAAATATAAAAATCTGGTTTTGTTTTGATTATATCGTCAAATGCATCTACTCTAGTTTTGAAGTTAAAAATTTGCCATATTTGATTTGGAAATCTCTAAGAAAGCTTTTAATCTCATTTTAATACTCAAGAAATCAGATTGCAAATTTAATTTGTACACTGTAAAAAAAAAAAAGATTTTTTTAAAGTAAATAAAACAGAGTTTTGGAGTATATTTTACAAGAACATACTATTTCAGTCTTTCATACTATTTCTGTTAAAATTTCATTTTTAAATAGTGTGTTGCCTTTCTTTGTAATTATTCTAGATGAAAATTGTTTCTACACCAAATCTTTGTCAATGCATGAGGTTGTGTATGTCTTCCTCTGTTTTTGGCATAGATGTGTGACTCAGAGATCAGCACATGGGGCCTCTTTCTCTCTGCCATCCCAAGAGTCCTATTGAGTGTTTGTCTCTTTATGCATGTCTTTTCGGTCTTCGTGGGGTTTGGCTCGAGCCCCTGCCTCAGCCACTAAATGACCAAGTCAGGCAAGAGCACTCCTTCACAAATTCGCCTGACGATTTTCCGCGGAAAGTGCTGAATCAGATGTTCGAGCGAGTCCTCTGGCACACGCGGTGCTCTTTGTGTCAGTCTTTCCTCTGCTGACTGAATCAGGACTAGAGTAAACCATATGGAGAGATCTGAGAGCAGACGGCCGTCCTGGAAAGTCACCCTGGTGGATAATGTCAAAAATCAGGAACCGTTAATATCTCAGAGATTCATGTGTAGCTGTCTCGTATGCATCAAGGGTTATTTCCATGAGGTGCTTCTGTTCATGTAAAGAGTCATTTTAGTTGAGTAAGAGCCATTTATTCCTAATTTCACTCTTAGTAATTTTTTTTTTTCTCATCTGTCGAGCAGCTCTCTCTCACAGGCTCTTCAACAGGTCTGATTGTTTCCTGAGTGCCGAGCCAGAGAGGAAGTAAGAGGAAGTTATTGGAGGAGAAGGGTAGAATTTATTAGAGCTAAACACAGAGAGGGAGAGAAAGCAAGCGGGTGAATGAAAGTGATTGGGGAGTTGGAGAATGGTAGAAAGAGATAGTATGCAAAAGAGATGTGCTGAGACCAAAAAGGTTTCCTCTCTCAGACAAGCTGATAGTCTTGGAAGGGTGTTGAAGCAATCTCTCGCCACTGACTTTTAAACAAAAACTCACTATTAGTTGCTGGAAGTGAGAGCTCTGACCTGCAGGACTTGGTTAAATGCTATCAAACATGATTACATCTGAGGCTCTGAACATATCTAAGCAATTACGTGTAGGCAGAAATTGCTAGCTAAACAAACTTGATCATGCATTGTTCTGACGTGTCCAAATGTAAATGATATTGCTTTAGGTCTCATTAGATTAGTACTGTATTTTTTTTCTACTGAGCAATGTTTAACGTTTAAACTGTTAGCGTGTTTGTAGCTAACTACGGTACCTGAATGAAAATGCATCTGGTTTAATACCGCAAATATTTATTGGTAACTATCACCCAACTATCACTAGTAGTAGTTTTTTTTTTTTTAATGCAGCAGTAGTGCAAGAATGTATATTAAGTGTGTACAATGGGGCTGCACATGCATTGAGATGCATTTGTGTAGCGTATTAAATGCTGACTCCATTTCTTTTCAAATGGTACCAATTTATCGGTACCATACACATTTTTTTGCCACTTAGATTTTTAAAATTCATCATTATCATCAATATTGGGCAATGCATGCAAATTTCCCTTTCATATTTTCGTTTTCTTTTGTCGTCATCTGATGCTAATTTCAAGTTTATCTAACTTCAAGTTTAATCTTATCAAATCTCAAAATGAGCATTAATTTTGTTCATACTGTACACTGAAGTTCTGATGCCTAATTAACATTTTAAATGGTTTATTTTTAGTTTTTAAAATGTATTTAGACATAGAATAAACTAAATAGATAGTATATAGAAATATTATATATTATCTGGAAATAATATTTAATACTGGCTATTTATTGATTATTGGCCATAACATGACCATCATTTTTTCCCAGAATTTTAATATTGGTGCATTCCTTTTTTTCTTTGTGTTGTTTTATATTAACCTCCATCAAATGCTGTTTTTTAACTTCTGAGATCAAGGCCACACAGGCTAGGCTCATAGCCACATTTTGTAATTTAATATACATTTGTTGTATGCTGATTTCTATTGAATATTTTTTTAGGCTTTTCACAAAACGTCAAGTAGCCTATGTTGTTCTAGTCAAACTAAATTGATCTTCCAAGGTTGTTCCTCTAGTTGGCCACCCATAGGTTTTATGATGGTCCGTTCCCGGTGTGTGGCCTTGGGTCTGAAGGCCATAAACAGTGTGTAGACCATCAAAGCCAACGAGCTAAGAAAGAGAAACAGACTAGAACGAATGGCAGGTATGCCTACATTTGTCACTCTTGGGCCCACGTATATCCGTTCCTTCAGACATGTTCAGACTTGGACTGCTGCGACGATCATGTGAACAGACGCTGAAGTGTGAAAAAAAAAAAGCTTGAACCAATCACATTCTCAGATTTTGATTAACCCACCCATCAGATTTGCATATACAGTATGCTTTGCCAAATAAATCAGTGTTTTGTTTTTTTTTGCTTATTGCTTTCTAATGATCCTCATTTGCCAGCCACAAAAGGCAAAATTGATGCTGGGAAGATGCAACTTCCCAAGAATAGATTGAGTCATACTCTCTCAGCCTTGTTTAAGAGGTTATCTTCTGCTTTGATGAATCATACTAGTACGGGATGATCTGACATGAGTTTCCTCTCCAGCAGGAAGTGCGATTCATGTGCTTTTGGCCGTAGTTGGAAATCAGTGCCGGACAATGAGAAGAAGAGAAGGAGACGCTCTAAATGTCTTTATCTGTTATCTGAACCCAACCAGCAGCTGCTACTACACTTGTCCAGCCCTGTTGTTCTCTCACTGCTGACTGTGTGTGTGTGTGTGTTTTCGAGAAGGAGCCGAATACACTGAAGAGTATTCGGTGTGTACGCTCTTGCGTGAGTGAAGGGTGGGTGTGTTGTGGAGGCTGCCCGGAGGGATACGCTCCCCAGGGGCGACTATTGCCAACAAGTGTTCCAGCTGCAACAGTTTCCTAACAAATCTCACATTCTGAGCTGCGTTCGACAGGAAAAAACAGTTGGAGGACATTTGTTGAAAGAGCTTCGTGCATTAGTTCGAATACTAAAAAAGGCAATTCTCGCTCTTGTAAATACTTCAATTCTTGGTCATTTTGCCTTCACTCTTAAAAATAAAGGTTCCAAAAGGGGGTTTTCAAAGCAATGTCACAGAAGAACCATTTTAGGTTCCTCAAAGAACCTTTCAGTGAACAGTTCTTAAAGGAACCACATTTTTTCCCCACTGTTTGTGGAATAGAAAGGTTGCACCACCAGTGCCAATAAAGAGCCTTTATTTTTAAGACAATATAGTGGAAAAAGCATAGGAACTAGGAAAAGAAATGGTTCTTTTAAGAACTGTTCACTGAAAGGTTCTTTGGGGAGCCAAAATGGTTCTTCTATGGTATTGCTGAAGAAACCCCTTTATTTTTAAGAGTGAAGAACATTTTAAAACTCTAAAGGTTCTTCATGTTGATGTCACTAATGCCGAGTTCACACTGCACGATTTTCAAAGACGTCGCATCACTGTTGGTTTCACACCGAACGACTATCTGGGGCAGCATTCAGTTGTTGCTGTGTTCACACTGCACGATGGAACGACGACAGGAGGTTACGCACTGCATGACTTTACAATAGGGAGAATCACCGATAACTCTGTCTGGTGCAGGGTTGCCAGGTTTTCGCTACAAAACCCGCCCAATTGCTACTCAAAACTAGCCTGAAAATAGCCCAATTGCTTTCAAGGGGGTCTCCCAGTAAAAATTGCGTACGGGGGGTAAAATACACATATTTTTGGCGGGGTTCTCCTGGTGCAATTCACATTCCAGGGCCTAAATATCATGTTATTGGGGTCGCTTCAACCTGCTGACATGAAAAACAAGCGGCGGCAATCGCGGATTTGGCAACACTGGTCCGCAAACTACGTTTCATATAACTCCTCCCCGAACTTCCCGCTGCCCTGTATCGTGCTCTCTCATTGGCTGTAGGTCATCGCCGATGTGATCGCCGGGAATCGCCGACAGCTCCAGATATTTAGCATGCCAAATATTTCACGGGTGTCAGCGATTCTCTCAGATCGCATCTTTGATAATTCACACTGCGTGATTGTCACTCGTGTGAGCGAGCATCGATTTGCCTCCGATTTCAGGCATTTGTCGACGATTTCGCAAAACCTGTCGGCGAGTGAAAAATCGGGCTAAAATCGTGCAGTGTGAACTCGGCATAAAGAACCTTTATTTTTAAGAGTGCAGGGTAGTCATGACACCTTAGCTCAGATCTCTCCAGCTCTCCTACATCTCTATGTTTAGGTTTCATATCTGACATGAGTGTCCAACAGAAGGAAAAACAAAAGGTAGGTTCTGGTCGTTAGGGTTGGCTCCCATTAACTTCCCCTGCATCCCTTATTTAGCTGGCAGGACAGCGTGAAGACCTCCCTCCTGGACAGGATCCTCCACTTGCTTGTTTCCCCGCCAAAAAATGTCCGCCTGGGATGACTAACGGCGCAGATGGACTCCAACGCTCGCTCCATGCGCTGGAAAGTCCCTCCGCTCCTCTGACAGTTAGCGGAGACCCTGAAATGTGATAAGATGACTTACTGAGACTGGAAGAGACTTTATAAAACCCAAGATGTGGAGATGCAGGATGAGTTCTGTTGAGAGCTTCTTTGAGAATCCTAGCACATTTACATAAATGGGATTGTAACACCATGACTTCTCTTCTTGTTTTGAGATGATGGAAAGTCCAGATTTGGATTAAATCCCATGATTGAGTCATGAATCTCTCTCTGATTAACCTAAAACTTGATTTCTCTCCTCCATAGCATTTTCTTGGTATTGGCCAATAAATGTGACTTTTTAACATTTTTTTAACGTTTTAAGGATAAATGTGACTCTTTAATCTGTATTGACCCGATAAGTAAAATAGGATGATGTCTAAACTGATAAATATGATCACATTTCTAGTTGTGATCATATTTATTCTAGTTTTAGTTTATTTTTTAAAAAGTCCATTTAATTATATTTTTATTTATTAATTTTTATTATATAGTTTCTTTTAAGTTTCTTTTTATTTATTTATATATTCATTTATTTTGTTCAAATAGTTCAAAGTAGGCCTACATTTATTAAATGATTTTGGGATGTTTTTTTTATTTTATTGAAAAGTAGTTTTCCACTGTCTAAGATGTTCGTCATTTGAAGCACGTGGAGATTTTTTTTCAGATTGATATTAGGTTGATATTATAGATATAGATGATATAGATCTATATAAGCCCAGTAGTTATTGGTTATCTGCTTTGAAATGTAAATTATATTTTAAAGCTGATAACCAAAACTGGCTTCAAAATGCAACTATTTATAATTGATTATTTTAGTAGTTTTGGTTTAAATAAAATTGACTTCCTGGACGATTTCATATTTCTCATTCTTTTTCACTTCCTGGCAAAGACAGGGAGCTTTTGTAAGTGCTAATGCAAAGCAGACAAGTGTATCGATGTTTTATCTGTGTATTTTATCCCTCTCATCCTGTCACAGAGAATGATGATGGGAAATGTAGTTAGGTGGCACAAGTTTGTCTCTTCATAAACCAAGCTTTATTGCTATTCTTCATCAACAGTATACAACGCATACTTGCTAAATTATAGGTAGACTACAGTTTATTAAAATGTAATCAACAAGCTGAAGTAATTGCTTATATTCTTTAAAACTTTAATCTTCTAGATCTTTTCACTTTAAACCATAACTGCAGTGAAAACATCTATATCAGCTGTGTGATTTGATGTGCTACGTCATGAAATCACCATACAGTTCTAGTTCAGTCCTCTGTTTCTTGTACATGTGCGTCTTGTGTGTGACCACAATGTCTGACTTTTGAGTCTTAAACAACCTCTCTGAGAGGAAAATCCGAAAAGGCCACCAAGTAAACCTCAATCAGTGTGCCCCTTTCCTGGAACGGCCGAATGACTAAGTCTTTATGATTCTGGTAAAAATAGTTTGGCAACCCCCAAACTCCTCCGTTAGTCCATGCCAGATTCCATGGTTTGAAGTGTCAGCTTGGGGAAAAACTGGCTGTAAGTTCATGTTTTGTAATTGATATTAGATCATACTGAAGTAAGTTTCCCTGGGCTTTCTCCTGCAGAGATCGTGAGGAATCCGGTGAACCCAGAGAATCGTGGCTGGAGCCAACTCAGTACTTCAGCCGACAACAATACGTACTGTGTTGGAGCTCTGCTAGTGGGCAGGGAGGGCTTGTGTTCATTCAATGGGCATCTGAATGAATGTGTGCGCTGCATGGCTTTCACTGCATTATTTACATTCCTGGACCACATGGAAATTCTTTGGCATTATATACTGACTAAAAGCTCTGTTTGGTTCAGGAAGGTAGAGAGAGGAGGCGGGAAAGAGGAGGTTGTGCGCCTGTGTCAGACTGAATATGTGTGCCATGCCATTCAAAGTTAAGTCCCAGCTGCCTTATGGGAAAATTAAGTTTTTGTTTTTGCATTGGCTGCATCGCAAAGAGCTGAATGGCTTTCAGCGTTGCAGGATGAGCGTGTTTGTTTTGCAACAGATGTTTTGCAGTTGTGTCCGTCTGACCTTATTCTTGCTCACTTGCCCTGTCTCTTTTTGAGAGAAACTGGAAGTTCATGTTCGCAAAGTTGCTTTAAGATGAAAGGGTAAGATAGAGAGAGAACGCTCTGCCAGATGTTCGTTGCAATTAGTATTAAAAATAAACTTTGTTCTTTGTTGGCAAGGCATTGCATCAGTGTGTTTTGCAACTGGTAGTTTTTTTTTTTTCCTTTATTTTTTTTTTTTTTTGTTCCTTCAGGACACAGTTTTGTGAATTTTAATTTATAACTTTTTTGCAATATATTATTTGCTACCACTGTGGGATTAAACACTTAAACGTGTGTGTGTGTGTGTGTGTATATATATATATATATATATATACACACACACACACACACACGTTTAAGTGTTTAATCCCACAGTGGTAGCAAATAATATATTGCAAAAAAGTTATAAATTAAAATTCACAAAACTGTGTCCTGAAGGAAATATATATATATATATATATATATATATATATATATATATATATATATACACACACACACACATTGTTAATTAAAAAATGTTTTTATTCACTAACCAAAGTACGACACATTGTCACATATACACACACACATTTATTTAATTATGTATTTTTATATGTAATTTACTTTAATAATTACTAAATATTTAGTATTTATAATACTATTTAATATTTAAAATAAATATCAAATAATTAAATTATATATCATAAAATACATATATAATTTATTTTAATTATTTATTTTAATTTTAATATTTACTGGTAATTTTAATTATTGTTTAAAAATATATTTTATTATTATTTTTCAGCACTCCTCCCTCCTCCCCCTCCCCCTCCCCTCATCCTTTGCTCACCTCTCCTTATTTGGGCAGAGTGCTTGGGAGCACAGGGTGGGGAAGAGGGTAGAGCGAGAGGGGGCTCGGTTGACATAAGGGAGAGAGAGAGAGAGAGAGAGAACTAACGCTGCACTTCCTTAATAAGGCCATGTCTGGAATTTAAGAGCTGTTTTTCAAAAAAAAAAAAAAAAAATCATGATGTTAATGTTTATAATATCTTAACACCACGGTGTTCTTTGAAGTACCTTACAATAAAGTTTTTCAATGCCCCATGGTGTATAAAAATGGTATTAGTTTTAATTTTTTGCATTGATAAGCCACATCCAGGCCACTTTCCCGCTGTCCGCTGTACTACTAGCTCTTTCTTTATCAGGAGTGCCGAGAACGCTCAAGTCCCTGGGCGTGCTGATGTTGCGTTCTGTCCAAAACAATCTCACTGTTTTTCAGACTC